>NC_091758.1:14321746-14389246 GCF_043380555.1 Nothobranchius furzeri | reverse complement strand
CTGGAGGGCTACATTTCTTGCCTGGCCAGGGAATGCCTTGGGATTCCCCCAGAGGAGCTGGCCCAAGTAGTTGGGGAGAGGGAAGTTTGGGCCTCTCTGCTCAGGCTGCAACCCGACTCTGGATATGCGGAGAAAAATTTATTGTTGGCATGCAAATGCACTGGTTGTGGCTCATCTCTGCCAGTGTGTGAATGTGTGTGGGTGAATGACTATTTGGTTGTAAAGCACCTTGGGGTAATTCTAGACCTCTAAAAGGTGCTTTATGAAAAAAATGCTGTTTACCTTAACATTCATTTCGCAGATGTTAATAGGAGGTCTAATCACTTACTATTTTCTGAATCAAGTCATTGTTTGTTGTTTTTCTTTTACTGCTGGTTTGACTAGCAGTTCACTTGTCTGTTGGATCCAAAGCACCCCCATTTTAGCTGGTTGAGGTAGGTACTCACACAGCCACAAATGTCTCTGCTGTATCCTCTCATCCACGGAGGAGGCTGGGCGACCCTCGCGGGTCTGGTGTTATGACAAAATGTTCATGGTTGCCAACGCAAAAGCCAAAAGTAAGTTTTCACCTTAGTGAGAGGCACAGGTGAGTGGTAACCGTAGTGAAAATAAGTACTGTGTGGTATTAGTGAGCGATAGGAAGTAGTGATTGTAAATATTAGTGACAGGAAGCGGTGAGTGTCAATGGCGAGAAGGAAGGAAATGCTGAGTAGTAATTGTGAAAAGTCACAGTGAGGAGTTGACAGAGGAGCCGTAGTGATAGTGTAACAGTAGTGCTGATTGCTAGTGAGCAGTGGACAGAGTGAATTGCTGCTATCTGCTAGCTTCGGGTTCGTACCGACCACTCTGCTGTCAGCTGTTGGATTGCAGCTTTACTCCATCACGCAGGAGGGTGCTGCATGATACTAACAACACCTGTACAGTTACCTGGCTGCCGGCCGGGGGGTCATGTGTCCATCAGGTAGCTAACGATAGCCTCAACAAGTTTATAAACACGCCGACACGTTAAATGAAGAACACACAGGGTCAGCTTTCCACTCAGCAGAGAAAAATAACAACCTTTAGGTGTCTGAGAACATCGTCCTGCAACAGTCTATCACAAACAACCGCGGTACCTGGTTGGGTTTGGGCGGATCTTTGGTCGCCTCCTCTCGGCTCGGTGAGTCTCGCAGACCCGGTCGCGCTGGAGTTGTCCACGAAAACAAAGTCTAGAATAGGATGCGTCTCGCCTCCTACCGAACCACCTCCTCCATGTTTCCAGTCTCGCTCTTCCTCTCGCTTTCTCCCACCAGCAACATTACTGACGTCCTCCTGTCACGTGACCAGTCTGCTGCGGATAAAAATAGACTACTGGAGGCAGACAGACAGGCAGGGACACAGCGAGAGGGGAGAGAGAGACAGAGTTCGTGCAAGCTGAAATAACAGCAACAATCTATCTGAGCAACATTTACACCTCAGCTTCTGCAGCTCAAACCTCCACCTTCCCTCATCTGCTCTCTGATGAAAAACCACCTTTACGTGTTACACTGCTCTTCCTGCTGATCTGGGGTGCTCCAGGTCCAGGACGTGCACCTTCAGATGCTCAGAGCTGTAGCTAGAACCCGATAGGAGAAGCAAGACTCAAACTGACCCTAAACATGGATGTTCTCCACCTGTGAGCCTCAGTGCTGCATTCCACCTCTTTTAAAGACGCCTCTCAGCATTAGAGGACCAGAGAGCCTTAGGGCCATGATAGACTGTCAGTGCGCCCCAGGACAGCTGTAGCTGCATCGTAGCTCATCACCACCAGTGTGTGAATGGGTAAAGCACTGATTGTGTTATGAAGCGCCTGGGGGGGGGGGGGGGGGGGGGCTGTAGAACCCTAAGTAGGCGCTATACATATACAGGCCATTTACCATATACTTGCAGTTTTACCTCGCATCGGCACAGACAGCAGGTTGCATCTTCATTCACACTTGTTGCTGCACAGCACGTAGTACTGGGGTGTTCCACTAGGGGGCGCACTAGACTACTCTACTGGACAGAAAGTCAGGGGTGTTTAATGTCAAGGTGTTTGTCAGTGTAACTTGTCACGTGAGTTTACGTTATATTTTATACGCATACGTTTCAATATGAATGTAAACTGAGCAGTTTACTTTTGAAATTGTGCATATATTGGTTAAATTAACAATGTAAGTGACTGCATGGTGGAGCAGTGGTTAGCACTGTTGCCTCGCAGCACGAAGGTCGCAGGTTCTAAACTCGCCTTTCTGCGTGGAGTTGCGTGTTCTCCCCATGCATGCGTGGGTTTTCTCTGGGTAGTCCGGTTTCCCCCACAGATCACAACATGCCCTATAGGTTAAAAAAAATTTGTAAGTCGCTTTGGGTAAAAGCGTCTGCTAAGCACATAAACAACTTAAACAACATAAACAGTTACGACCTGCTAGCCACTAAAGCTGCAACTAATAAGTAACTAACCAACCATAGCTAACTGCTTTAGATATTTAAAATAATAATAAAAAAAACATTTTAGATATCAGCCAGCTACAATTAGTTGCCTTACATTTAAACTGGAAATTTGCCCCCGAAGTAGCTGCCGGCTTCTAATTTGCCATCCTTTTGAAAATACAGTGCTGTATTCTGGGAAATTTTTGACCAAGGACAGGCTACAAGGCACCTTCATTGCTCAGCTAGCTAAACGGCTAACAAACGAAGAACATATGCCTTAGTAGAACATGAACATTGGAACACACCTTGGCGATTCCTGATGACCTACCTCCTAGGCAACCGAGGCGGGACCAAGACATCAAGGCAAGGTTCCTTGACATTGAGAAACACCCCAAGTTTGTGGGTACAACCGAAATAAACATTGCGTGAATATAAGAGATCAGTAACTGGTTAATTATGAGTTCATGACAAAAACAAAAGACAGCAGCAGTGTCGTAAAAAGTATAAAAGACTTCTACTACTTCTACTCTTCCTCCTCTTTCTGCTTCCTCTTCAGCACATCCTGAGCTCCTTCAAAGGAATCTCTTACCATCTTTATGCAGATGACATCCAACTGTACATCTCCTTTAAGCCCCCTGAGATGTCTAAGGCCTAGTCCACACGTAGCCGGGTTTTTTTTAAAACGAATATCCGCTCCTCCAAAAACTTGCATCCACACCACCGCGTTTTAAAAACAAACTGTCCACACGTACCCAGATAAATACGTTGTTAAGGACATGCCAGACCTGTAGGTGGCAGTACTTCCCCCGTTCTTAACCTCGTCCTTCATCTGTGGTCTTCCGCAAGGAGCAGTAATTCCACTTGCAAAAACAAACAAGCAGAAAGCGCTTGGACAATTGATGGATCGGGTAGTGACAGAGCGCAGCTCTGAGGGCTTCCATGATGCCGGCTAGTGTAAACACAGGTCGCACACGTGATGTCAGCATTTTTTTGTCGCGGAAAGTGACGTTGCGGACCTTAAAACTCCGGTTATGTCCATCCACACGCAGACACCCAAAAAAGAGAAAACGCAGATCTTCACTTTGGCCGGAGTTTTTAAAAAGATTCGTTTTCGTGTGAAAAAACTCAATTTTCGTGTGGATGACAGGCCAAAACGTAGAAAAATATCTACGTTTCGGCAGATCCCCGGCTACGTGTGGACAGGGCCTAAGATGCAGCTGTTACACACCTGCTTAGACTCTATCATAACCTGGATGGTGGGAGCTTTCTTCAGCTGAATGAAGATAAGACTGAGATCCTCATCTGTGCCCCAGACAAGCTGGTTCCCAAAGTCAGAGACTCTCTTGGTCAGCTTGCTTCTCACACCAAACCCTCTGTCAGGAATCTTGGCGTGACCTTTGACCCAGCTCTCACCCTGGATTCTCATGTCAGTTCTCTTGTTCGCTCATCTTTCTTCCATCTCAGGAACGTTGCTAAGCTGAGTCCAGTTCTGTCCCGCTCTGAACTTGAGACAGTTATCCACACCTTCATCTCCTCACACTTAGACTACTGTAACTCTCTTTTCACGTGTCTGAGCAGAACCTCCCTGAACCGTCTACAGGTGGTTCAGAATGCCTGTGCTCGGCTTCTGACCAAGTCCTCCAAACACACCCACATCACCCCGCTTCTCCTCCAGCTTCATTGGCTGCCAGTCAACTTCAGGGTTCATTTCAAGAACCTGGTTCTGGTCTATAGGGCCTTACATGGACAAGCACCATCTTACATTGGTGATCTTCTTAGTCCCTACACCCCCAGCAGGTCCCTGAGGTCCAGTGATCAAAGCCTACTGGTTGTGCAGCACCAGGCTAAAGGTCAAAGGTGACAGATCATTTGCTGCTGTGGCCCCCAGACTCTGGAACTCTCTCCCCCTGAGCCTGAGATCAGTGGACTCAGTGGTCTCCTTTAAAAAGCAGCTGAAGACTCACTTGTTCAAGCTGGTTTTTGTGTGACCTTCTTCACCACTCTCTTTGTTCTGCTCTCCCCACCTATTCCACCTTCCTCAGGATCCATTGACTTCCCTCTTTCCTGTTCACTCTCTCTCTTTCTTAAAAATTTTTCTTTTAAATCGCAATTGCTTATTCTTGCTCATTTTAAATATATTTTTAAACATTTTCGAAATGCTTTTTTATATTTTTTATAGTTTTTGTTTTTGTTTTTGTGAAGCGCCTCGTGATTTTTATCTTGAGAGGCGCTATAGAAATGATATTTTCTTCTTCTTCTTCTTCTTCTAAACTAGAGACCATGGTAGCTAAGTCACCACGGTGAGTGTCTCTCTCTCTCTCGTTTAGTCAACTCCACCTTCTGGTTACTCCTACATTGCAGCATTTTGGGGGATGTGCACATCGATGCTTAAAATCAACGCAAGCAAAGAGTGGCAGGCATTTTAAGTACGTGTTCGAATCAAGCAAGCATCACAGCCTTTACTGTGGGGACTTTCTTGCTCTTTGGCCAGCTAAACCAACACTTTGTTTCCAAACCTTATCGTTGGGTTTTACATGATGTTGCATCTAAATCTCCAAACTGAAATGTGGGTCCGGAAGTAGCTGGCGATGCACAAAACACCATTTACTTTGGTGACTGGGCATTAAAATGCTGAAATTATATGCAGTCTACATTTTACAGTCAATCTAATCAGGACAAAGACAAACATTTGTTCAAGTCCCAAATGTAGTGTGCCACAAAGGACTTAATGTTTAAAAAAATAAGCATACTGAAGGAAGACGGCAGAAGTGGATCAGTAATCTACAGCTTAAAACAGGAGCTGAAACGGACAATGCTGGAGCTTACAGTGACCACTTTCTAACAGGTAAGCTTAGAAACAGCCATAAAAACAACAGGTTAACAGTTTTATACTGTTTTCCCTGTTGTACCCTCATAAGTACCCTGTTATTACCAAGTGTGTACCATCCATCCATCCATCCATCCATCCATCCATCCATCCATCCATCCATCCATCCATCCATCCATCCATCCATCCATCCATCCATCCATCCATCCATCCATCCATTCTCTTTCACTAATCTAGAGTTAGGTCACAGAGCAACAGCGTAAGTCGAGAGGGCCGGACTTCCCTCTCTCCAACCATTTGGGCCAGCTCTTCCGGGGGAACCCCAAGGCGTTCCCTAGCCAGGCGAGAGATATAGTCCCTCTAACCTGTCCTGGGTCTCCCTTTAGATCTCCTCCCAGATGTAAATGCCCGGAAAACCTCACCAGGAAGGTGTCCAGGAGGCATCCTAATCAGATGCCCAAGCCACCTCAAATGGCTCCTCTTGGTGTGGAGGAGCAGCGGATCTACTCTGAGCCACTCCTGGATGACCAAGCTTCTCACCCTTTTTCTAAGAGAGAGCCCACACACCCTGCGGAGAAAACTCATTTTGGCCGCTTGTATCCCCGATCTAATCCCCTTGGTCACTACCCAAAGCCAGGGTAACCAGATCTTAACTTGCCAAATGTGGGACAGAAACTACTCAAGGACAACATGAAGTTCCAATGTAATGAGAAACAAACAAACAAACAAACAAAATGTATATTCTGCCTTTTAACCCTAACATCACTGGTACATATATATAAAATTGTTATTCTTATCATCATCATATTTTTCTTGTATATATGTTATTTGAATTCAACATGAACAAGCACACAGCAAAAGCTTTACTATTTCACAGTTCCTCTCAAGTTACCACAACATAACTCTGTAGTGGCTCTGATCATTTTAATAACTTAGACAGGCCCACAATAATAAAATAATGCAGGTTTAAGTAGCTTTTCAGAGGTTTCATTGAATGTTTTCCACAATAGAATGACAGTAAATGTACCAGTAATATTTTTTAGATCCATTTATGTTTGTTTTTAATTAATTTTCCACAAAAATCAGCATCTCATAGAAACAATATCCATACTTTTTTGCAATTTTTTCATAATTCAGAAACAAAACGTGACACCAAATCTCTCCTAGATTTTGGGTGAGAGAAAAAAACCTCAGATTTTAATCTCTAAAATTTCAGGTCTAACCTAAGAATAATTTCTTAGAGTTACTTTTTGCCTCAAATGTCTGAGAATAAGTGATCAAACTTTCATTTATTCTCTCATTATTTCATCACTGTGCTTTAAGGGGCTCAGCGTGTAAGCAGGTGTCTGAAACCGCAACACCGTGTCTGTGTTGGAGCCCCCATTGTGTTTATCATGGACCTGACTAATTACTGGAAAACCTGCTTTTGACCTCTTCATATCAGACTCCTTGCCGAGACATGAAATATGACTCTGAAACAACAAAGACTCTGTTGAGTATCTCTGAAAACATTTAATTCACGAGTTTACAGCATTTTCTCCTCCGTGCTCACGCTTGGCTCCGGATCTGCGATAAAGTCCCGCCTCCGTTTTGATTGACAGCAACAGGCAGATTTCTCCACAGTTTCTTCAAGATTGAAACTCGAAACGGGAAACTGTCAATAATGCGGGACATGAGTCTTAATTTGCAGGACACGAGAAAAGTACTGAAAATGTGGGACTGTCCCACACAAAGCGGGACATCTGGTCACCCTACCCAGAGCTCGTAACCATAGGTGAGGGTAGGAACATAGATGTGCCGGTAAATGAAGAACTTTGCCTACTGGCTCAGCTCTCTCTTCACCAAGACAGACTGTTGGGTATTTTTATATCCCTAAAATAAACCACACAGGAGAAAGGGTCAGTAATGTTTCATACGCTGGGTGCAGTGGAGAGTGACAGGCAGAGAGCTTGCAAAGACCCTCGTCCAATTTACTCTGGCCTGTCTCCCCTGAACACAGCAGTTTTATTGAAATACAGGAAAATATGAACAAAGAACAATCCATCACTGTCCTACACTAGCCAATGACAGCGTTGCATCTAGGCTAGGGTGGGACTTTCCAAAAAGGAAGTCTTAATTTCCCTCTGGGATCAATAAAGTATCTTTGAATTTGAATTGAATTAATGTATGGCTGACAGCCAGAAGCTGCTGAGTCACAGTAACTAGAGCCCTCTTCAGACAGGCCATGAAAAACGGAAATGTTCCGGAATCTGTCAGTAAGACCTTTCTGTCTGAATACAAACATCCGGATAACATTTTCCGGAATTTCACCGGACGAAGCCCCTAGTAACAGGTCCGGACTTGTTACGGACAGGGTGGCTGATTCAGACTGGTGAGGTAAAGTTCCGGACAAGGGGGGTGGGGAGGAGGAGGGGACCGGGGGACGCTGTGCGCACCTATACAGCCCGCTGCTGTAGCATGCGGCGAACCACGGCAGCTCGCCTCCTACGGTACCGCCTAGACGCGCGACGGAGCGCTTCACACCGCTTCAGTGATTCCTTTAACCATTGAGCTTCATCATCCAGGTCTCTTATGCATCTTCGTGTGCGCAGAATTATGCTTAAGCGCCTCGTGATTTTTATCTTGAGAGGCGCTATAGAAATGATATTTTCTTCTTCTTCTTCTTCTTCTTCTTCTTAACATGAGTCCGATTCTCTCCAAACCCCCCCCCCCCCCCCACCACCCCACCCCCCCCGCCGCCGTCAGACATCTGGAACTTTTCCCTGCTGTGTGAACGCAGCCGAAAGGACAAGTTCCGGTACAAAAGTGGTGTGTCTGAAAACACAGTTCCGGTTAAAAACCGGATTGAATTGTCCGCAAATGTTCCAGAATGTCTATCTGAAAAGGGCTTAGGATTCCTGTTGCCAGGCAGGTTATTCCACCAACCCCCACAGCATACCGGAGCTTGACTGAAAGGAAAGAGTCCTGAGATATTCTTTAAAACATGATTACTTAAAAAGGAGCATTTAAGACAGTAAGATACATGAACAACCCTAACACAGACTGGTACAATGCCCGTATCACTGCAGACACAGCACCAATCCATCAATATATCTCGCCCTCCAATCCAATCCAATCCAATTTTATTTATATAGCGCATTTAAAAACAGCATGCCAACTGACCAAAGCACTGCACAGAGTTAAACCTAAAAAGCCATTCAAATTCACATACATACACATCAAACACAGATAAAAGCTGTCATAAAATAAAAACACCTAAAAACAATGTATAAAACAGCCAATAAAAGAGAAGTCAATAAAAACAGTAGTCAGTAAAACAGAAGAGTCACAGCATAAAAGACCGATCATTGACCAAATGCTAAATTAAAAAAATGTGTCTTCAGGCTGGATTTAAACTGTGCCAGTGAAGAAGCCTGGCGTACCACCAGAGGGAGTGTGTTCCAAAGTCTGGGAGCTGCAAAGGCGAACGCACGCTCCCCACGAGCTTTATACTTCATTTTAGGGACTATGAGCAAAAGATGATCAGCAGACCTTATGACCGGGTGGGGGTGGGGGGAGCAGCTCTGAGAGGTATAAGGGGGCTAGACCATTCAGGGCTTTTTAAGTAAAAGTTAGAACTTTGTGTTGAATTCGAAATTGCACAGGAATCCAGTACATCCAGTACATACCCTCGCAACTACCATTGTTACCCTGTATGTACAGTCATACACCCGTAAGTACCCTGTTATTACCTTGTACATACGTATACCCTTGTAAGTATCCTGGTATTCCCCTTTACATGCCTCGTACCCCCGTGAGTACCCTGTTATTATCTTATACAAACACTTGTACCCCATAAGTACCTTGTTGTTCCTCTGTTTGTACCCTCGTAGTCCTGTAAGTACCCTGTTATTCCCCTCTATGTATCTCATACCCTACAAGTACCCTATTATTATTCTGTATGTACCTATGTACTCCATAACTGACCTGTTATTACCCTGTAAGTACCCTCATCCCCTCTTAAGTACCCTGTTACTTTGTACGGTATGTACCCTCATAACCCATTTGCACCCTTTTATTACATTGTCTTCTCTATGTTTTTTACTCTTTAAGAAGCTGTGAATCTTTTTTCAGAGCAACAGAGTTTTCCCAGCTTCCTCAAATAAAGGAGTTCATGAATGTTAATTGGACATCATGATGTGCTAATCTCACAGGCTTTCCAATCTGACCGTTTTCCAGTTTCATTTCTATCTGTGGCTATTGCTGGAAGTAGGTGCAGAAGACGATTTTCACGTTTAGCCTGCATGTTACAACTCAGAGTAACTAATTATATTTTAAAAAGAACAAGTAAAATGGTTTCTGAGTCAGCTTGGCCTTTAACCCTCTGGAGGCAGGCGTTGCAGATGTGCAATGTTAAAACCTACCTACCTGGTTACTCCACATACGTGTTTCATGAGCATTTTTTAACTCAGAAGTTCCCCTGAAGGACTTAGTTGTTCGTCCCTTCATCAGAACTTATTTTGAGTCTGAGAGAGTTAAAGTATCAGACATGACTAAAAAGAGGAGTACATTACAATAAAGGACTTCTGACCTTCACTACTCAGCTAATAAACAGCTTTCTATTCCAAAGACCTCCACCAATCAGAGCCATTTTTAAATCTGCAAGTGACAACTGTGGAGTAGAACATTGTTTCCATGGCAACAGCATTGCTACTGGAATATGTCTTTATGTCTTTTTTACTCCCTGCACCTGTCTGTCACTTTCTCAATCCATACTTTAGCTTTTTTCTCTTCATTCTTTTTCTGAAGCCATTTCCCATCCTTTTAACACCTTTGCTTATCCTGCCATCACTCTCTGCTGCTTTTCTCCGTTCCTTTGTTTGCATCCTCTAACCTCCTTCTCGTCCTGGTTTTTCTCGTTCCCCTCTATTCTCCACCTCCCACGCATGCATTTATTTTGTGAACTTATTGTACCAAGAGGGAAGATATTTTTAGTCTCATGTATTATTCCTTCTCTCTTTTCCTCCTTTCTCCTTATTGTGTGCTATGAATGAAACCTGAAATCAGTGATGTTGCAATGATTAATTCCAACTATGAATCATGTTAAATGCAGAGTTTCACTGAATGATTAATGCAGACATGTAAATCTTTATTTCAGTTGGTGAATAAAGTGATTAAAGTTTCCAGCAGTGATCTAGCCCACAGTGTTTGCAGCAGGGCACCAAACTGAACCTAACTGGACCTGTCCGGTTTGAGTTTATGCTTTTGTATCAGCGCCACCAAATAAAAAATATTGTTGATTTTTAATTTTTTTTTACACTGATGGCCATGGCCTGCTCTCTTCATGCTAAATAAAACCGTCAAGAATACAAAGAGTAAACACACCTGCTGCTGCAGACGAGAGGTTCTGGTTCTGTTGAAGCCGGAGGAGGAGCAGTAGTGAGATGCTCCATCTAATGGTTAGAAATATTAATTCATTTTTCTTGCTGAGCAATTCCAAAACGGACTTAGTTACAATAAAGCATTGTAAAATTGTTCCTGTTGACGCTTTATGTAGAAGAACACATTTTTTTAGATCTTCTTAGGAGGTCTTAGAAGATCTAAAAAATTGGATGGACTACCAGTAAACCTGCAGTCTCTGAGCAGTGCTCTGTTCAGAACACATTTTCTCTGTTTTCAATAGAAAATGTAAAAATGTAAAACCATCTACATCACATGTACTGAAATGTTTTGGATGGTCTATGTTTCTGTGGTCTGAGAACATTTTTGACTCAGTCCTTCAGAGGACATTCACTCCACCCACAGCTGGAGGTTCACCCAGATGATCAGAAAACTGATAATAAGTTGAAATTTAGATATTAAAAAACTGATAAAAACATCGATTTGTTCTTGTTCTTCTTCTTGTTGTTCTTCTTCTTATTATTGTTCTTCTTCTTGTTGTTGTTCTTCTTCTTCTTCTTTTTCTTCTTCTTTGTCTTGCTCTTCTTCTTCTTGTTCTTCTTCTTCTTCTGGTTCTTCTTGTTCTTGCTCTTCTTCTTGTTCTTGTTGTTGTTGTTCTTCTTCTTGTTCTTGTTGTTCTTGTTCTTGTTGTTCTTCTTCTTCTTCTTGCTCTTCTTCTTGTTCTTCTTCTTCTTGTTGTTGTTCTTCTTCTTGTTGTTCTTGTTGTTCTTCTTCTTCTTGCTCTTCTTCTTCTTTTTCTTCTTTTTCTTCTTCTTCTTCTTCTTGTTTTTCTTCTTATTCTTTGCCTTGTTCTTCTTGTTGTTCTTCTTCTTCTTCTTCTTCTTCTTGTTCTTCTTCTTGTTGTTGTTGCTGTTCTTCTTCTTGTTCTTATTCTTGTTCTTGCTCTTCTTGTTCTTCTTCTTGTTCTTGTTCTTCTTCTTGTTCTCCTTCTTGTTCTCCTTCTTCTTGTTCTTGTTGTTCTTGTTGTTGTGCTTCTTCTTCTTCTTTTTCTTCTTCTTCTTCTTGCTCTTCTTCTTGTTGTTGTTTTTCTTCTTCTTCGCCTTGTTCTTCTTCTTGTTGTTGTTGTTCTTCTTCTTGTTGTTGTTGTTCTTCTTCTTCTTCTTCTTCTTGTTGTTCTTCTTCTTGTTCTTATTCTTGTTGTTGTTGTTGTTGTTCTTCTTCTTCTTGTTCTTCTTGTTCTTCTTCTTCTTGTTCTTCTTCTTCTTCCTTTTCTTCCTTGAATGCGCTCGGGGCAGCAGTAGCTCAACAGGTTGAGCAGGTTGTCCAGTAATCGGAAGGTTGCAGGTTCGATCCGGGCTCCGAACAGAGAATTCTGCTGTTGTGTTCTTGGGCAAGACACTTTACACACCTTGCCTGCTGGTGGTAGTCGGTGGCGCCTGTGCTCGGCAGCCTCGCCTCTGTCAGTGCGCCCCAGGGCAGCTGTGGCTACACTGTAGCTCCTCACCATCAGTGTGTGAATGTGTGTTTGAATGGATGAATGATACACTGTAGTGTAAAGCGCTTTGGAGTCCTTACTCTGAGAGGTGCTATACAAGTGCGGGTCATTTATCATTTGTCATTTATTGACAAAGCACATAATACAACTACAAAGAAATGACAAGCACAATGTCAGGGGGTTTCTATGGGAAAACCAAACAGTCTAAGAAAGAATCACATGATATTGAACAGGGAAAATAAGTTTATGGTTTTGACAGCTTTCAAATTTTGAGAATGTTGTATGGCTTTTATATATTGTCTGGTTTCATTTAAAAAGCACTGAAAGGATGGTTTTGCATTAGAAAATTTCGACTTATGTATAAGAAATTTAGCTAATAATATCAATAAATTAATCAAATAAAATTTGTTTGCCCTGTGCTTGGGGTACTGAAAGAAACCAAACAATATTTGTTCATAACACAGAGAGAATTCAGAAACGATTAAGGAAACAACAAAAACCCAAAATTCTTGCCAGAAAAGATTTGTGTATGAGCACGACCAAAATAAATGAGAAATATCTTCCTTCACACAGTTACAAAATGTACAGTTAACCTCAATTTCCTTTTTATAACCTGTAAGAAAAGATCTGGTTGGGTAATAACGATTAATAACTTTAAAAGATATTTCCTTTACTTTGTTATTTAATAGAAATTTTGACGGTAAGGTCCAAATCTTCTCCCATTCCAGGTTCTGGTATAAGTTATTCCAGTAGGCGACAGCCGTTGGGACACAAGTTCTGTCTTTTTGAAACAGAGTTCGTATTTCACGGTTGTTTTTCCTCTTTATAGCGGGGAAACACACCTGACTGTGGGGGGGGGGGGGGGGGGGGTACCGTTTACCCAGGGCCCACTGCAGGGAGGGGCCCTGAGAAAGCTTTGAATAAAAATGCTTTGTTGTTGTTGTTTTTTTCCCCCAACTTACTTAATGTCTTAATAAACTTCCCTTTACCTGGATAAAGAGGTTCAGAAACAGAATTTCGCCTTAAAATAATAACTGAATAATCTCTGAGGCATCTATCACCCCTTAAAAATGTGCAAAGTGGTTTAGTCCACACCTGCGGCCAGGGGCTGCACGGCCGCATGTACAGCTAATGAGACATCGCAGATGCCGACAGCCAGAGCTGGAGGCAGGAGAGTCAGTCATGTCTTTTCCCAAGAAAGGGAAATCTGGCTTCCAGAAAAGAAAAGAAAAGAAAAGAAAAGAAAAGAAAAGAAAAGAAAAGAAGGAGAAAAAGTTAATTGAACAGAAGCAAGTATTGACTAGGTTTTTCAAGAAGGAAGGTGAACAGCAGCAGAACACAGTTTTAGCTGATATTAGCTAGCTCTCAGAAGCTGCATTCATGTTAGGTGTTCAGTGTTAAACGCCTGTAGTTTCACCATCAAGATCAAATTTTAATTAATTAATGCAATCACTGATAACACTAATTAATTTATATATATATTAATCAGAATTATTATCGCGGGCGGCCGCTGCCAATGAATTCGCGGACCTCGCAGTAAAAACAGGTTCACTCTGTGTGGATATTGCAGCTCCTTCCCAGTCATGGACCAGGACAAACTTGGTATCGATGGATTCGTGGTAATCTCAGGAATGAGAAGCTGCCACTGTTTTTCGTATAGCATGATGACACTGGTGTTAGAGGATTGTTAATGACTTGGTTAGATATTTTAAGCCTATTTTAAATTTCTTTATATTTGATCTTGAAAACGGACAATCTTATGATTTGGCTGATAATGCAGGGATTATAAAATTTAGAGTACATTACATTCACAGAGAGAACATGGTTTATTTCATGTCATATGTATTTAATATATCAATACATATCAGTATTAGCAAAGCTTAACATCATGAACCATGACAGACATGACTGAAGAGCAGATGAAGATATCATGCCAGGCACTGATGAGAAAATATTACAAGGATCTCACAGCTGAATTTGAGAATGAGATGCTACACCTGAGAACAATATATGGTGCCACATTTCCACACATTTGGTCTCCTCTTGAGCTGCTTAATGCCATCTACAGGATGTAATTACAGAGCATTTTTGGAGAAGTTTGTATTGGACTGAGGATATTTTGCACACTACCTGTGACTGTTGCTGGGGGTGAACGGGCTTTTAGCAAAATGAAACTGGTGAAAAATTATTTGAGCTCAACAATGTCCCAGGATAGACGGAACAGCCTAGCTCTTCTTTCTATTGAAAGCCAATTAGCCAAAGGATTGGACTTTAAAGATCTCATAAGTGATTTTGCTAACATGAAGACCCGTCAGTGGGCATTTACTGGAAAATAAATTCCAGGATTTTTGTTTGAACACATTGTTGGCAAATAAAAATAATTATATGTGAAGTCTGGGCATTTCACTTTTATTATGCTGGCATTTGTATTTGCTCAATATAGAGGTTAAACTAAGATCATATTTATTATCTTGTCTTATAGCATGACAAAAAATGTGTAAGAGAGATATTAAATAATTGAGCATGGGGCCCCACCTAGAAGACTTGTACCTAGGGCCCAGAATTTGGTGCTACGCCCCTGTTCCTTTGGTGGAACAGGAAGACCATATGTATTCATAAATTCTGAGTAAGAGTGGTTGTTGTTGTTGTTGTTGTTGTTGTTCTTCTTCTTCTTCTTCTTCTTCTTCTTCTTCTTCTTCTTTGATTATTATTCCTCTATTTAAACAAGCACAGATTCAGAGAGATATCAAATCTCATTAGTCAGCAAATCCTGGTCCAGGAAGGCAGCACAAGAACAGTTAAGAGAATCACACAGTATCACTTGCCATAGCGTTACAACCAAAACACAATATCAAACACAGAAAACAACTGAGTTGAAACATTCCATGCTGTCATTCTTTTTAAAACACAGAAACAGTTTCATTACCGGTGTTGTCGCTACGTTTCGTCTGCGAAAATAAGAGCAACAATGAAAAAACACAACATAAACACACCAACAAAACCATACACAACAGTTAGAAACAGACTAGTGCTCCCAAAAGACAAAATATCAGCTGGACTTAAATGTGGAGTTGTTTACGAAATCCCATGCAAACTCTGCAATAAAACATAGATAGGAGAAACCGGACGCCAACTCAACACACGAACAATAGAACATAGAAAGGAGTGCGAGAAAGAAACAAGTCGAACACACAAGAGCAGCAAAACAAGAAGCAGAAAGCACAATAAAGAAGTCGGCCGTAACAGATCACTGCACAAGAGAAAACCATATAATGGACTGGGACAACACAAGGATCATAAACACCGAACAACAAAAATACAAAAGATGGATAAAGGCAGCTATAGAGATAAGGAGACGTGGATGTGGGACTGTGAACAGAGACGATGGAGTTACTCGTTGGATCGTGCATGGGACTGCATCGTCGGAGAGGGGAGAGCGGGCAGCAGAGGGCGACAACGTCCTCTGCTACCCGCGGATAAACGGAGAAGGAAGTTACGCCACCATCATCGTCAGCCTGAGGAAGTCTGCAGCCGCAGACAAAACGTAGCGACAAAACAGGTAACAAAACTATTTCTGTGTTTTAAAAAGAACGACAGCATGGAATTAGAACCACGGCACAGCATGAACACACCTAAGATGAGTTGAAACATCTTTTGAAGATGTGGGGTAGTAGAGGGAGGTGGAGTTTACAGTGGGGAATGCAGTCAGTAAAAACGGCTCTGCCTCCAACATGCCTCCATCTAAAAGGCTAGGTTATTCAGAGTTATCTCTTGTAGTGTATAGGTCTTGTAATGTCAGAGGTCACAAAACATTGAATTGTCCAGAGAGTTTCATCTGCCCGGAATGCTGTGTGGTTTTCCATACTCTGGCGTTGGAGAAGTCCATGGAATGCAAAGGTTAAGACACTGTCCACAGACTGCTTCATCAGTGTGCCACAGATTAACTGTCTGGTCTCCAAACCCGAACACATACTGCTCGTGACCTTGCCACCGGGAAGATGAAGCCATAACAATCTCTCTACTTCTTCAGTATCTGCTGGCACAAGTTTCCTGCAGAAGACGAGACTCTTTCTAACTGTAATAAAGAATCTTATTTGCCTCACAAAATTATTTCTTTCACTTTGCAGATTCATTACCATCATATTCTGTTTAATCTGCAATGATGGTTTTATCTAAAGTGATTTAATAATGTCTTGACAGCTTTACAGTAATGAATAAATCAACATAACTGCTTATTCTTGAAATACCTTATCTCAGATCTTATTAAATACACCAAATGAGTCTGCTTAATTCTTTGATAATGATTTATCATCAGTTATGCCACATACTAATATCAGTATGAATAAATGACTGTACAACGTATTCACTTCACATATTAAGCTGTTCTAAGTGTCTGAGAAAGGGGAAGTCTGAGGACTCTTTGAAAACTCCTATTAAAATCTCTGGAATCTGGTTGGTCAACATTCGTAAACAACACATCCTTAAGAGGAAACACTTCCTGTATTCGGCAGGTTCCGCAAGGTGTCCAGCCTTCATGCTAAATTAACCTCTCGTTGTGAGATCAACCCAGACCTTTCAACGGAATATCATTTTAGCAGCATGAAGAACAAACATTTTTCAGAATCAACCAATTACATGTTTATTTCTACAAGACAACTCATCAGAAGTGTGTATTCTGAGGGGGCCTATGACTCAAAGATGCATCGGAAGTCCACTCACTCGCTTTGCCGAGACGACTTCGCATGCCGACCGGATCCCCGAGAACATCCACTCCACTCCACTGCTCTTCACAATGGCTTTGGATGGGTTGAGAATAATTAGATAACTTGTTAAACCCTTATTAAACGTTCCACCAGATTTATTTAATAAACCCAGACATAAAAACTTTTTGATATCATTTCTAAAGCACCTCTCAAGATAAAAATCCCGAGGCGATTCACAAAAAAAAGTTAAAATATAAAAAAGAATTTAGAAAATTGTTAAAAATATATTTAAAATGACCAAAAAATAGACAATTGTGATTAAAAAATGTTAAGAAAGAGAGAGAGTGATTAGGAAAGAGGGAAATCAGTGGATCCTGAGGAAGATGGAATAGGTGGGGAGAGCAGAATAAAGAGAGAGTGGTGAAGAAGGTCACACAAAAGCTCAGAGGTGTTTATTTTGTGAGAGGAGGACTCACCCCAGACTGACACCAATACAGTTCAGTTCATTGAGCCAATCAGTAAAATGTTTTCTACATAAAGAATCCATCAGTTTGTATCGAGTCACTGACTAGTGTCAGAGTCTTTACAGCAAACATCGTACTAAGCAAGCATGCAGTGACAGTGGAGAGGAAAACTCCCTTTTAACAGGAAGAAACCTCCAGAGGATCCTGGCTCAGTATAAGCAGCCATCCACCATGACTCACTGGGGATGGAGAAGACACACACACACACACACACACACACACACACACACACACAACATATATACAAAGTAGTAATTCTAATTCGATGGTTACATTCCCGATGTACAAGTGGATTAACAAAGAATAGGACTGCACAATATTAGAAAAGCCTGCGATATACGATAACAGTGATTAATATTGTGATGACGATATTACTTGCGATAAATAAAAACTTTACTCAGGCCAAAAATAATTTAAAACAAAGACATTTAAAAATGACAAAAAATTTCATAAAAATGAGAAAAGCAAAAGATGTGAGGAAAGGGAAAAAGCAAATGAACAAGAAAAGGCCATCAGTGGATCCTTGGGAAAGCAGAATCAGCAGAATGAGCAGAACAAAGCTAACTCAGGTGTTTGCTAACCATCAAAATTAGGTGTCAGAGGCGGGCATCTAACCTATGAGAACCCACCCAATTGGCCAAATGGGTAAAAAGCTCTATTTGATTTGTAAAAAAAAACATCAACATTTGAGCTGACCATTCATTGCAATATTTATCTGTTCTTTGTGATATGCATATTGCGCATGCTGATATCACGATAACGATATATTTGCGATATATTGTGCAGCCCTAACAGAGGCCAAATCCAACCTCACAAGGGCTCAAAAAACTGGTGGTGGTGTCACCCCTGGATTAGATTAATAAAACTCGAATCGTGGGGTGGGGGGTGTCTCTCTAGCATTCGCTCTCCCTCTGTTCTCTGGCTCAAGTTATGAGAGTTCTCTGTATTGGTGTGTGTCTACATATAATTATGCCCTAGTCTAACTGGTTATGTTAACAAACCGACTTGGTTGGTGACACAACCGTGGGTCTCCCACACCACCAGCGTTAGTAGTGCAAGAGTGTAGCGTGGTTAAAGAACCCAGACGTGGAGAAACGAGCGTTGGGCGATGTTAGCACGCAGTTAATCTAGGAACAACAGCACCGAACCCGAGTGAGAGCAGGGTTGCGGCATTGTTCCAAAAAGTAAGGGATTGACTTACTTGGACTAAGGTTAAAGGCGTGGGGGGCTCGGAAGCTCAAATGAAGAGCTGGGTAGCTTGAGTCTCTGACAGATTCCTGAATCAATGACTGAGTGAGTTTGTGGTTTGTACTTCCTCCATTTATCGACGACGGTGAGGACGCAGGAGGAATTCCGGTGAGAGGGGGATGATTGGAAATTATGTTCTGGGCTGAGGTTATGGTGGAGGTATGAGTGGATGATGAAGATGGAGAGGATGTGACGGACCCTCTTCTTGATAAAGAAAAAGCCTGCAGCCCCCGGAGAAGTGGAAGGGAGGAGAATTCCCTGAAGTTGAGCTTTACTCTGAGCTGGAGATAATAATAATAATAATAATAATAATAATAATAATAATAATAATTTATTTGTACTGCGCTTTACATTTAAAATCTCAAAGCACTTACAAAAAAATAAAATTACAAAGAATTAAAAGCTTTACTAAAATGTCTTTAATCCCTTTTTAAGCTGTCTGTAGGTTGCGGTGCCCTCAAACTCTCAGGGAGGGCATTCCACATTCCACAGACGGGATGCAGCGGCACAGAACGCTCTGTCCCTCATGGTGCTCACTCTGGTTCTATACAGGAATACAGGGAGTGTGTAGAGGTTAGTGGGTTGAGAAGTTCTTTGAGATAACAAGGAGCATTTCCATACAAGCATCGATGACTTAGGAGAGAGATTTTGCAATTCATCCTTGATTCGACAGGAATAGGTGGCCCCAAGGAGGAGTAGTGCCAGGTAAGATTTTTATCTACATGTCATGTGGTCGTCAGTGGGGGAGGGGCCCTCACTTATCTCTTGTCAAACACAGCTGCCAAGTCCTGGCAAAGAGTGGGAATGGCATCAGAGACAGAGTCAGAGGGTGTGACGGGAGGCGTGTTGGGGAGTGGTTGGTGAAAACAGCAGTTAGGCCCCCATCCAAGCAGCCATCCGGTGGACCAGGAGATGTCAGGGTCATGAAGAAACAGCCAGGGAAGACCTAGGGTGAGTGGTGTATTAGGGGCAGACACAAAGAGGAACTGAATGGCTTACTGATGGTTGCCCACACTCATGCAAAGAGGGGGTGTACTATGGCATTTGGGGAATGAATTGAGGGGCCATCCGTCGACCGAGGTGATGGGGATGGCATGGTCCAGTTTGATCGAAGGGATCTGTAGATGGGTGGCTAGGTCTTGGTCCATGAAGTGGTCCGAGGCTTTCGAATCCAGAATGGTCTTGATTTAGGTGGTCTCGGGAGTGAGGTGTAGCATGACAGACAGGAGAAACTTCTTGGTGACTAGTTATAGGTGGATAAAATTCTTTATTACTTTACTTATTTTGTTTTCCTTATTTGGGTATGTTTTGTTTTGTTGCTTCCTTTTGTTTGGTTATCCTATTCGGATAAACAGGAGGGAATGTCATGGAAAAATGTATGTTTATTAATTCTTGATCATGGACTCAATCAACTGAATGTAAATGTATTGCTCTGTGCCTTTCTGCATGCTCACTTATTCAGACTCACCCACACAAGACACACACACACGCACATTCATGACTTCCCACACATACACACAATCTCTCTCTCTCTCTCTCTCTCTCTCTCTCTCTCTCTCTCTCTCTCTCTCTCTCTCTCTCTCTCTCTCTCTCTCTCTCTCTCTCTCTCTCTCTCTCTCTCTCTCTCTCTCTCTCTCTCTCAGTCCCCCTCTCTATGAATAAATTCTGCGACCAGATGTTCGGGGCATTTGCCTCAGTTATAACTGTTTGACTTGTTGTTCATTGTCTCCTTCTCTCTTCACTTCAGGAAATGGGTTATTGATAAACATATTGATAAAATCCAGACAATCCACTTATCCGGAGTCGGGTCGCGGGGGCAGTAGCCTAAGACGAGAGGCCCAGACTTCCCTCTCCCCAGCCACTTGGGCCACCTCCTCCGGGGAATCCCAAGACGTTCCCTGGCCAGGTGAGAGACATAGTCCCTCCACCGTGTCTTGGGTCTACCTTTAGGTCTCCTCCCAGTTGGACATGCCCGGAAAACCTCACCAGGGAGGCGTCGAGCAGGCATCCTGACCAGATGTCCGAGCCACCTCAACTGGCTCCTCTCAATGTGGAGGAGCAGCGGTTCTACTCCGAGCCCCTCCCGGATGACCGAGCTTCTCACCCTATCTCTAAGGGAGAGCCCAGCCACTCTTCGGAGAAACCTCATTTCGGCCGCTTGTATCCGCGATCTCGTTCTTTCGGTCACTACCCAAAGCTCATGACCATAGGTGAGGTTAGGAACGTAGATTGACCGGTAATCGAGAGTTTCGCCTTCTGACTCAGCTCTCTCTTCACCACGACAGACCGGTACAATACCCGCATCACTGCAGATGCAGCACCAATCCGCCTATCGATCTCACGCTCCAGTTTTCCCTCACTCGTGAACAAGACCCCGAGATACTTAAACTACTCCACTTGGGGCAGGACCTCATCTCTGACCCGGAGAAGACATTCTACCCTTTTCCGAACCATGGTGTCAGATTTAGAGGAGATGATTCTCATCCCAGCTGCTTCACACTCGGCTGCGAACCGCTCCAGCGAAGGCTGAAGATCACGTTCTGATGAAGCCAACAGGACCACATCATCTGCAAAAAGCAGAGACCTGATCCTCAGGCCACCAAAACGGATGCCCTCCACACCTTGGCTGCACCTAGAAATCCTGTCCATAAAGGTTATCAACAGAATCGGTGACAAAGGGCAGCCTTGGCGGAGTCCAACTCTCACTGGGAACGAGCCCGACTTAGTGCCGGCAATGCGGACCAAGCTCTGACACCGGTCATACAGGGACCTAACAGCCCGTATCAGAGCCTGGAGCCGCATTCCGCTTGGACTGCGGGTACCCGTCAGCTGCCTCTGGAGTCCCACAGGCCAAAAAGACCTGATAGGACTCTTTCTTCAGCTTGACAACATCCCTAACCGCCGGTGTCCACCAGCGGGTTTGGGGGTTTCCACCATGACAGCCACAGATGATCCTGCGACCACAACTCCGGTCGGCCGCCTCAACATTGGAGGTACGGAACAGGTTCCGTTCAGACTCAATTTCCCCCGCCTCCCCCGGAACATTTTGGAAGCTCTGTCGGAGGTGGGAATTGAAGCGTCTTCTGACAGGAGACTCTGCCAGACGTTCCAAGCAGACCCTCGCGATACGTTTGGGCCTGCCTGGTCTGACCGGCATCCTCCCCCACCATCCGAGCCTCCCACCAGGTAGTGGTCAGTTGACAGCTCCGCCCCTCAACAACAAAGTCGATCATCGAGCTGCGGCCTAAAGCCGGGCGTACACTGTGCGACTTTTTCACTTTTTTGAGCCGATTTTCCAGTCGTGCGAGAAGCCACGACATCGGGGCGAGTTTTGCGCCGAGCGGTCGTGTAGTGTACAGGGGGTTACGAGAGGCGATTAACACCACGTGACCAGCTGCCGATCAGCAGTCGTGAGGTCGCAGGGACTTCTGGTGTGTTTAATATTTCGCTCGTCCCTCGTGAGGGTATCGCAGTGTTGAAGCGGCGCTGCGAGCAGCTGCGAGCAGCTACGATCCAAAAAGCATCAGAACCACTCACGGCGCATGCGCGCGCAATCCTGCATCAACGCCGGCCGGTCGCTCGCTATTTCCCTAATAACACACGCTGTTCGTTTTTGTTTCTACACGTTTTTTTTACTCAAAGATTGTCAAGAAAGCGTGTTTGTCGTGTTCATGTCAAATTAAACTGATCACAAAACACAGATTCACTTTCTTTATTTCGTTTTCCTCATCCAACCCCATAAATCCCTGTGTGTCCTCCTGCAGCACTCCTGAAGGACAACAGGCAAGACAAAAAAGTCTGACGTGTTGAGTAAAAACTGCTATTTTTAGCACAGTTTTAGGGCCGACGTGTTGCTACCAGACGTACAGTGTGAGCAGTCAGGTCGCATGCGAGAACTGGGTCGTGCAGTGTGAGCACACGACTCGTGAGATCTGCTCTGCGAGGAAGTCGTACAGTTTGAGCTGAAGCTGAACGCTGCGAGTGAAAAAGTCGCACAGTGTACGCCCGGCTTTAGGTATCCTGGTGCCAAGAGCACATATGGACACCTTTATGTCTGAACATGGTGTTCAGTTTGGGTGGTGGAAAAGGCCCAGAGTTACAGTGGGCCAGTTACAGTGGGCCAGAGAAACTGTACCCTGGATCAGAACCTGGGCACAGAACCCTGGTCTGGGCTCCAGAGGTGGATGGAGATGTTTCAAAGTGTTCCTGCAGGCCAGGAAAGTTGTAACCTGGGTTGGATAATGGGGGCAGCACGGCGCAACAGAATAATATGATAATCTGTTATATTTTCTTAAAAATGCGTTAAAATTGTAAACCAAGCAGAACTAGAACAAGTCAACCATTATAACCATTATATTTATATAACAGCATTTATTTTATTCAGTTCCTTTTCATTTGATTTTAACTCAGCAGCATGTTCAGTTGAAAAGGATGGATTTGCCTGGGCCAGTCTGTCAAATGATGCAGATTTCTGAACTATAGAGAAAAGATATTTAGTTTACCAGCTAACAACCATGATTGTTTTTCTAACAATTAAATTATTAACTCTAAAACAGTCATACATTTAATAAGCTTTTCCTTTTTGCAATAAAATAAAACTGCAATGTCACGAATAAAAGAACTGAAAATTAAAAACATGCATGCAAAACCAAAGCCAACAAGCAAACAAGTGCTCAGTGACTTTTCTCTAGGGATGTGCTACATAAAAGATAATATCATCTTCAAACATTTTAGGCTTATTCTCATACTGACTCGTAATAAAACGTAAAACACTTGCTAGCTTTTAGGGGTAGCAGCTAAACATTTCTCAGTCTCAGTTAGCATGCTGGGGATACTCAGTTTATTCTTTAGTTTTTTTATTTCATACTGTGTTTTTGTCCGTAATCCATTTTTTATTTACTTTCTTATACAGTTTAGTAACAATTTGTCTACCTGACATGTTTCAGCTAGCAACTCTGGCCATCCTCAGAGACGGGCGGTGATGGTGGCGTCACTTCCTTTTATCCACGGGCAGCAGAAGACGGTGTCGCCCTCTCCTGCCCGCATCCTCCTTGCTGATGACACAGTCCCATGCACGATCCAATGTGTATGCTCCATCTTCTCTGTTCATGGTCCTGCGTGCACGTCTCCTTATCTCTGTTGCTCCTGTGATCCATCTTTTATATGTTGGTTGTTCTGTGTTTATGATCCGTGTACCGTCCCAGTCCATCATGTGGGTTTCCCTTGTGCAGTGGTCTGTTACAGCTTATTTCTTTATTGTACTTTCTACCTCTTGTTGGGCTGCCCTCTTGTGTCTTTGACTTGTTTCCCTCTTGCACTCCTTTCTATGTTCTATTGTTTATGTGTTGAGTGGGCGTCTGGTTTCTTCTCTGTATGTTTTATTGCAGAGTGTGTGTGGGATTTTGTAAATGACTCCACATTTTTTTATTTGCTGACATCTTGCCCTTTGGATGTACTAATCTTTTTCCGACTATCATGTATGGTTTGTTGGTGCTGATATTATGTTTTTTCATCATTGTTATTTTCTCAGTTATGCCTTTGATATATGGAAGCGTTGTTACTGGTTTTGGTTCTGGTCTTTCTGTGTTTCTGGTTCTTTTTCCTTTCAATTGTTGTTTGTAGTTTTCTTTTTTTATTGCCCATGTTGGGTATACCCAGGTTTTTAATGCATTTTGTATGTGTTGGTCCTCTTGTTTATGGTCTCGTTCTTCTGTTTTTACATTTGCTCTGTGGTATAATGTTTTACTAAACTGTGTAAGACAATATACTCAGTTTATCTTCATTTAACTCTAAAACACACACCTTGTCTTAGGTTTGTAGCTGATGCCTGAAACCTGAATGCTTCATGCTGGGGACGTAGCGCTGTTATGAACCACTAGCTTAGCATGATGTTAGCTTAGCGCAATATTAGCTCAGAACTAAGCTGGCGGTCTTATCCATCGGCTTGAGTTGGAATGATTCCCACACTTTGGAAACTTTTTGTGGTTTTGTCTAGGTGTTGTCATCCCATTTGCATTTACCCTGTTGCTTGCTCTGCTAACTGTTGATCAGGTGGTGCTGCAGTAGCAGGACAAGCAGGCTTATTGTTACAAACCCGACAGATCACACCAGATGGAGATTGTATAACCCAGAAGTGAACGTAAATGAAGCAACGACTTACAAAATAAAAGTCAATTGTCAATTGGAATTGATTTAATTGAATTATTTGAGTATTTGTTTAAGCCCTACTTGAATATATCACCATCTTCTACATCCAAGGGTTCTTTCTACTCTCTACTATGGGGGGTTTAGAACCCTCTAACCCTAACCCTCACCCGCAGCATGTGTTTAAAGTATCTAAAACCATCTTTTCCTTCCTTAAGATAACTGTTCAAGGACATTAAGGTCTTCTACTCGTGATCTCAACTCCTTGAAGGGGGGGATATGTAGTGTTTGAGAAGGCCACGGAATGCAAAGGTACGGACACTGTCCACATACTGCTTCATTAGTGTGCCACAGGTTAACTGTCTGGTCTCCAAACCACAAAACATACTGCTTGTGACCTTGTCACCAGGAGGTCGAAGCCATAACAATATCTCTACTGTTTCAGTATCTGTAGGCACAAGTCTCCTGAAGAAGAGACTTGTTTTAACTTTAATAAAGAATCTTATTTGTCTAAGTGCATGAGAATAGGGAGGTCTGAGGACTCTGAAAACTCCTATTAAAATCTCTCAAAACTGGTTGATCTAAAATGTATAAACAACAGGGTCAAGGTCATTTTATTTATAGAGCACATTTACAGCAGCACAGCTACACCCAAAGCGCTGTACAAGGTACAACAAATCAACAATAAAAACCTAAAATAAGATGAGGACACAACAGTCACAATCTGTAATAAAAACTTAAAAACTATTAAGATGCTCAAGTCAACCTGCATTAAAAGCCAAATTAAAAAAATGCGTCTTAAGAAGGGATTTAAAATGCTCTAGATTCTGTGTGGTCCTGATGTTGAGAGGTAGCTTGTTCCACAGTTTGGGACCAACCACAGAGAACGCTCTGTCGCCGCGAGTCTTGTGGCGGGTTTTTGGAACTGTTAAAAGAGCTCGAGAGCTGGACCTCATGGTTCTGGCAGGGACGTAAGCGGACAGCAGCTCAGAGATGTAAACTCGGGCCAGGCCGTGAAGGGATTTAAAAACAAAGAGTAAAATTTTGAAATGGATCCTGTAGGAGACTAGAAGCCAATAGAGAGAGGCCAGAACCGGGGTTATGTGATCCACTTACTGGTTCCAGTCAGCAAGCGGGCCGCTGCATTTTGGACCAGCTGAAGTTGGTGTAGGGAGGACTGGTCCAGGCCAGAATACAGGGAGTTGCAGTAGTCCAATCGGCAGGACACGAACAGATGGATGACATGTTTGAGGACATTAGCAGGAAGGTATGGCTTCACCTTTGCTATCTGCCTTAAATGATAAAAACCTGATTGGACCACTGCACTCACCTGTCTGTGAAGATTACAAGAACCGTCTAAAAACACACCAAGGTTTGTAACATAGGGTTTTAGAAAACCAGAACAAGGACCAAGAGGACTAACAACGTTGTTTAAAAGATTAGGACTGCCAAATCGTAACATTTCAGTTTTTTGATTGTTGAGCTTAATGGACATCCATTGTTTGACGCTTTTTAAGCATTCCAGTAATGAGCCGATTGACCTGGCATTACTAAGTGGTAAATAGATCTGAAGGTCATCAGTGAAACAGTGAAAAGTAATTTTATACTTCTCAAAAATAGAGCCTAAGGGGAGCATATACAAAGAAAAAAGTGCTGGACCCCTGAGACACCCCACATGTCAGAGGTGCTGTTTTCGAGGTAAAAGGTCCCAGATTAATGGAAAATAACCTCTTGTGAAGGTAGGATTTAAACCACTGGAGAACAGCACCTCGGAGACCAACGCATGACTCTAGGCAGGACAACAAGAAGCTGTGATCGACGGTGTCAAAAGCAGCCGACAGATCAAGTAAAACCAAAGCTGCTGACTGGCCCGAATCAGCAATTAAAAGAAGATCATTAAAAACTCTTAAAAGAGCACTTTCAGTGCTATGACGGGGCTTAAAACCTGACTGAAATTTTTCTGAAATGTTGTTAAGGGACAAGTAGTCCTGGAGCTGAGAGTAAACAACTTTTTCAAGAACTTTAGACAGAAAAGTCAGTTTTGAAACTGGCCTAAAATTAGAGAGAACAGTCTGGTCAACATTTGGCTTTTTGAGAAGAGGCTGAACAATGGCTTGCTTAAAACACTGGGGAACACGACCTGAGGAAAGGGAAGTATTAAATAACTTCAGGATGAAGGAACAACACTGTCAAACGATTTTTTAGCATAAAAGATGGAAGACAGTCCAAGGGGCAATAAGAAGATCTCAAGTGATGAACAATAACTGATAATTCCTCTAAAGACAATTTCAAATTGGCACCAGGAGGAAAAGCACTGAGGAAAAGAAGTCTCGGATTTACCTTTTAGGTAGAATTACTGACATTTATAAGATGCAACCATTTCATGTGATCACAGTTTTAGTGGAGATGTCTCTGCATTTATTTAATGCTACAGCAAAAATCAGACAAATGAGCTGAAAGATTAACTGATCTATGATCAGCTAACTGAGGAATGCTGGTGACTCGCCAATAGGGGGCGCCAGGGGCCAAGGGAGAAAAAAATCTATTTACAGAATATGATTAGGGCCACCAAAAAGAAAAAAAATTCTGACTTCAGACTCAGAACAGTGTCAAAAAAAATTGATGTGAGTTTCAACCATGTCTGGCACATCATTAGAGATTTATCAGCTGGTAAAAACTGGTAATTAAGACAACTACAAATCAGACGTGGCACATATGACATCACAGCAGAAACTCTCCCAGCATAGCTGCTACTGACCACATGACCAGATTATCGTGGTTTTCTCCATGTTTACTGCACCTTCTGTCGTCCACACACACACACAAACACACACACACACACACACACACACACACACACACACACACACACGCACGCACACGCACGCACGCACGCGCACGCACGCACACACACACACACCTTTTTTGTTAGTTTCTGCATTACTGAAGTGCTCTAAAGGAAAGTCTGGCAGAGGTGTGATGTAACCCCTGGACTTCCTGACTGAGCCTCTCCACTGGTCCTGATGCTGAACACCACTGGTCCTGGTGCTGAACACCACTGGTCCTGGTGCTGAACACCACTGGTCCTGATGCTGAACACCACTGGTCCTGGTGCTGAACACCACTGGTCCTGGTGCTGAACACCACTGGTCCTGATGCTGAACACCACTGGTCCTGATGCTGAACACCACTGGTCCTGGTGCTGAACACCACTGGTCCTGATGCTGAACACCACTGGTCCTGGTGCTGAACACCACTGGTCCTGGTGCTGAACACCACTGGTCCTGGTGCTGAACACCACTGGTCCTGGTGCTGAACACCACTGGTCCTGGTGCTGAACACCACTGGTCCTGGTGCTGAACACCACTGGTCCTGATGCTGAACACCACTGGTCCTGGTGCTGAACACCACTGGTCCTGATGCTGAACACCAATGGTCCTGGTGCTGAACACCACTGATGCTGAGGCTGCAGTAGCCTCCAAAAGGTCTTTTTATCTACAGTATTGTGTCCTACCTCTAACCTTGTGCTATGAACCCATATACAACAGTGTGTAGAATATTTTATACAGAAGCTAAATCAGAAGATACCTGAACGAACTATTATAGTTTCTACATAATGAATGTAACATGTTGAATGCCAATCTGTTTTGTCAGAAAGTAACTTTAGTGGATCAGGTCTAAAGGTCAGGATATCATTTTTCCACTTTATAATCAAAGTGGTGTAAAAATGAGACAGAAACTGGTTATTTTCTCTTTTAATCTGACATTAAAATTGAAGAAGACATTTTTATTAACACCCTCAATGTTAGGCTCAGATTTAAACTACAGAATGGAAAAATAAGTAAATTTGGTATTAATAGTATACTGATCTCAGTCACTTAAACATTAAACACTCACAATGATGTCGTGTTCTGTGTCCCCTTGGTCCCCAGCCACCCCCCCCCACCCCCTGTTCATCCTCTGCGTTCCCCTCATGTGTCCCCTCGTGCTCTGTGTGTCTCCTTGTGTTCTCCAGCTCCCTCTAGGCTTCCCTCATGTTTCCTCCTAGTCACTCCCGTGTAGTTCTTATTGGTTTGTATTAGTCCTCCTCACCCCTCTAGTCATTGGTTGTTTGTCTTTGCTCTTAATCTTTAGGTTTAGTTATTTAGTGTTTTATAGATTATGGTTTATCTTCCCCTCTGCTTAAGTTCTTTCCCCATTTAGTTTATTGATGGCGCCTGTCTTCCCTCCAGACCTCACTCCTCACACCTCACACCTGTCACCTGTTCCCCTGATTGCTCCCATCTGCGTTAAAAACCCCTGTCTTGTCCATCAGTGTTTGTTGGTCCGTTGTCTTTGTTAGCGTTGTTCTGCCCTCCTCTAGTAACTCCAGGTCCTTGCTCATAAATGAGCTATTGTTTTTGTAATTCAGTTTTCCTAGTTGTTTGGCTCGGCTTCCTGCCCTTGGAAATGACTCATCATCCTAAATTAAGGATTTTTTTTTCATTTATTCAACCGCTCCTGCCTGAGTTGTTGTCTGGATTTCTGCATTTCGGGTCCAAACCTCCTGCTCCCAACATGACAAATGATGGTTAAATCAGCCCTCACGCGTTTTTTGATGTGGCTTTCAAAATAAAAGCAGAGTTCCAGGTAGTCTTCACATCAGACCAGTAAAAGAAAACAAAATATAGAAACAGAAAAATCAGTAGATTGTGATTTCAGGGTGTTTTTAGCAGTGTGAGGTATAAGTTACCTTTAGGTAAGGTTTTGTTTTAGGTGAGTGCTAACATCCTTAACTGAAACTCTGTTGCTGCCATGTTTGGGTAGACTCCAGTAAAATAGTCACTAAAAGGTTCAGTTTTATTCCAAAAATCATCTGTCGAATTTGAAATAAAAGGGTTATTACTGTAGGGCAGCCACCACCAGCTGATCCTGCTTTGCTAAGAGAACAACAGGAAATGAACTTAGCTATTTAAACAGCCGACATGGACTTCAAACAAATTCCAGGAAATGTGCATGTAAGAAAAAACCAAATAACAGGACACTGAGTGAGGATAAATGTACTGTAAGTGCTTCCTATTTCTTGTGAAAATGCGACGAATAATTCCAGTAAATTGCAAGTGAAAGTAAAAAAACTAGAATCTGGTGCAGAAGTTCTTAAATGTCAGTAATTCTACCTAAAAGGTGAATCCGAGACAGTCTAATTCCAGGCAGATCCAGATGTTTCAGCCTTTATTTGTTATAACTGTGATGAGTATGGCTTACAGCTGATGAAAACCCCACATTCAACATCTCAGACAATCAGAATATTGACTCAAAAGACTCGAACTGTCACTCTGATCAGCTGATGAGTCCAGAACACCTGCAGGGGGTTCCGAGGCCTTTAGATGGTCTCTCAGTCTGAGCTGTTTTACTGACATTAATGGACTTTTGCTACAGATACAAGTTTTTGTTGTTTCAATGTACAATTTAGAGCTTTAATGTGAAATGTTCCAACCCCATAAGAGCGCCCCCTGCAGCCCCAGGCCATCAATCAGGTGCAACATCTGCTGACGCTCTAACAGAATGTTCTGATCCGGTTCTAAAACATGCGTCTGTTCGGCTCTGATGGGTCGAACAGCAGTTCTGTTCAGATCCACTTTGCTGGAATAAAGACCCCTCCCCATCCATCCTCATGGTGCGTTGCCAAGGTAACGGACCATTACAGGAGGCTGCTGAAGTGTTCTCTGCCCAATGACGTTATAGTGACGTTTACGTATGATTTTTGACTGCCATAGCTGAATCATCTTTTTTCAGTCCCTGGCTAAACACACGCGCGCGCGCGTGCGCGGCCTGTGTGCGTTGAGGACGAGGGGGGAGGCGGACCCACCAGTCCTCTCCAGACCTCCTGAGTCTGTCAGACAGAAGCAGCAGGGGTAAGTAGGCTTTCATCTTTCCAGCTGTCTGTAAAAAAGCGTGAACGTCACCGCGTTAGATCAAACATTACGTCACTTAGAGCAAGTAACAGGTGACGGGACCGAGGGTTAGCTGGTGTCGGTTCTTCTGGCAAGGAAGCGGGACCAAAACCACCGGACAAAAGAGATAACAGAGGGACCGGTTCTAGGTCCAAATGCACACGTCCGGACGGGTTCTCAAGACGAGAGACAGAAGCGACGCACGTGCACGTAACCGATAACTTCCGGTTTTGCGGAGATGCATTAGTTGGTTTTTCATCGTTTTGTGTGTGTGTGTGTGTGTGTGTGTGTGTGTGTGTGTGTGTGTGTGTGTGTGTGTGCTACTCTAAGGGTTCTGATGACGTTTCTATTACCGGATGTCTTTACTGGATGTACATTGATGTCAACATGGTTTAATAAAGGTTTATGAATTTTGAATGAAGATGTGAACCCTTACACCTGTAATCTGAACAATCACACCTGGTGGTGCTTATGCCTGCTCCCTCAGTGGGTAAAACTTCACTTCTGCTGACGTGACGGGGGGTGGGTAGTCTGTGATGTTTCAGCTGATAACAGGGAATTTAACTGACACATAGGCTTCATAATAGCCAGGAGGACGAGGAGACTGTAATAACATCGGAACTACAGATATCGTTGTTTCACTCAGCAGTTATGGTTACAGGTTGGAACAAACTCGCTGTCACTGCTAACAACAACCTGAGACCTGTCTAAGAGAGACTGGACATGATGAAGGTTATTCTGCACGATCTGGACAATTCCAGCTGGAAACCCAAGCCCTCTTCGGTTGTTTCACTTTAACACCCTTAGTTTAATGTTGCTGTGGCTCCTACCGACCACACCTTTGACACACACATTGCTGTCATGTTTCTGAACTTTGACCCATTCAGGACCAGCTGCAGTTTATTCCCCAAAGTGAACGACATAAATTAGTCAAATTAACCCTAATGACCCGGATGAAAAACCAAACCTCAGAACAGTCTGTTTAATCCTCTCAGGCTCAAATTAAGTTTTTCATAAAAGGACGAACAACTAAGTCCTTCAGGGTACTTCCGAGTTTAAAAATGCTCATGAAACACGTATGTGGAGTAACCAGGTAGGTAGGTTTTATCTGCAACGCCTGTCTCCAGAGGGTTATAATCTGTCTCTGCTCCTCAGGTGATGGAGGATTTAAGCCCCCGTCATGGCGGCTCCATGTTTGTAGGCCTGGTGGGAGCATCGCAGGTGCTTGGATTGCTGTCCGTGGTCCTGACTGGGGTATGGATGGGTCACTACCAGGGCGGTTTTGCTTGGGATGGCTCAGCACAGGAGTTCAACTTGCATCCTCTTTGTATGGTGCTGGGTCTGGTCTTCCTGCAGGGTGACGGTGAGTTTGAACTGATTCTGGAACAACAGCCTGGCTGCAGGCTAAAACATGAGTCAGTCACACTTTACATCACAGCACAGACAGAGCTCTTTAGGTCAGATTATCTGAAGATCACTGTCAGTTAAAGGATTCTGTTATTCTCATCCAGTGTTAGACCTACCAAACTTTTCAGTTGTGGGCTCTAGCAAACCTTTCTTTGCCATCCAAGGGTCTGACTGTTATGTATTTAACCTGGTTGTTTGTCATGGTTACAAAATGTCTTAAAATCCAGTGTAAGTGGCGCAAAACAGCATCACAACACTGATACTGCATTTTGCCTGGTTTGTTCCCGGTTGAGTATGTGTGTGTGTGTGTGTGTGTGTGTGTGTGTGCGCGCGTGTGTGTGTGCGCGCGTGTGTGTGTGTGTGTGTGTGTGTGTGTGTGTGTGTGCCCTTGCCTTAAGCTACTGTGTAGCTGATTTATAGCATTAAGCCAAGAAAGAGCAGATATCCATCAGACCAATCCGAGCCCAACCCGACCAGCACAGCCTCTACCACAACAGTGATTCTAATTTACACACACACACACACACACACACACACACACACACACACACACACACACACACACACACACACACGTCTGTTTTTCTTTTTTTTATTTTTATTTTATTGAGCATTAACATTGTAGTATAAAGATAAACATAAAGCACAGCCACAATGCTCCTATTTGTATAATAACCCCACCCTAAGAACATGTTGGACGTCGTTCCAGACTGGGGTAAAAGTTTAAATAAATAAATGAAATAAGTGGATTTAGATGAAGTACACAAAAAAAGAGAGAAGAAAAAAGAACAGAAAAAATTCACCATATTTGAAAAAGTGCACTTAAAGAGAAACTATTTACACAAAATTAATCACAATCACAAAGAGGATATGCGGCAGCCGCTGGACGACTCTCAGACGGGTATGGTTCTGATTTTCTCTAGATGTTTTAGCAATGCACCCCAAACGGCAAAGAATCTCTCATTGGACCCCCTGAGAGCATACTTTATCTTTTCCAGCTGTATAAATTGTGTCAGGCCGCTAAACCATAAAGCGAGTTTGGGTGGCTTTTTTGACTTCCAATGCAATAAATTCCTTCTGCGCGCAAGCAGCGTAGTGAAAGCAATTATGTTTTTATAACTCCCCCTTAATGTTCGATGTCCTCTGTCAATGGCACCAAATTTGGCCATAGCTGCACTGGGCTGAAGCTCAACATTCAGTGTTCAGACAATGTTTTGAAAATTGTTGACCATTAGGTTTTTAAAGTTGGACATGACCAAAACATACGCGTTAAATCTGCAGAGGGATTTCTACATCTCTCACAGCTTGCATCCATGTTTGGAAATATTTTAGCCAGTCTTGCCTTGGTAAGAATGGTGTAGGATCTTGAACTGTATGATGTTTAATTTGGCACATGCAGTGCTGTTATTTACTCTTAAAAGAGCACTCTCCCAAGTCTCCTCCTCCAAGTGAGCCCCCAGCTCATCCTCCCAGTCTGCTCTGATCTTCGCCATTGTTATATTCCTAAAGGATGCTATGCAATTACTAAGTCTTGAGGATTTCAGCAGATTATCTATACCAGTTGTGGGTAATAAATTTGGGAAGTTCTGGTTACTATGCTGAAGGAAATGTCGAACTTGAAAGTATCTAAATAAACTGGACCGAGGGAGGTCCAATTTGTGTGACAGGTCCTGAAAACTTGCCAAAACACTGTCTATGTACGTGTCAGAAAAATTATGGATGCCTCGTCTCTGTCAAATGGCAAATTCAGAATCTAATCTGGCCAGGGGGAAAAGGTGATTATTGTGTATGGGGCTCAAATGGAGAAGGTTTTTAAACCCAAAGTTCTTTCAAAATTGAGCCCACATTTTGAGGGTATCAATAACTATAGGACTGGTGGTGGTGTGCTGCGGTGAGGGGATCGGTAGGCTGGAGGTGGCCAAGGCTCTAAGAGAAGTGGAGATGCAAGGCAGCATCTCAATTTGGCACCAGTCTTCATCAGGGGTATGGAGCCAATACATGATTTTTTGAACATTTGAGGCCCAATAGTAATGACAGAAATTTGGAAGGGCTAAGCCACCTAGGTTTTTCGGCCTCTGTAACAGATCCAACCGTATTCTAGGCTTTTTCCCATCCCATATAAATGAAATTAAAGCTTTATCAATAGATTTAAAAATGATTTTGGAAGGTAAAGTGGGATACACTGAAAAGATTCGACACCTGGGGAGTATATTCATTTTTATACAATTTACCTTCCCTGCCAACGATAGATGAAGTGGCTTCCATTTCTTTAGGTCTGATTAGACTTTTTCAAATAGCAAACTAAAATTTTTGTCATATAGATTGTGCAGATCTCTTATTATATTTATGCCAAGGTATTTAAAGCCGTTCTTGGTTATTTTGAAAGGTATAGCACTGTTATGTATCTGAAGAGCCAGATCATTGACAGGATAGCATTCACTTTTACTGAAGTTCAGGGTGTACCCAGAGAAGGAGCCAAAGCTGCTTAGCGTGTGGATTATATGAGGGACACGGGACAAGGTCAGATACGTACATTAACAGATCGTCCGCATAAAGGGACACTCTATGCTCTCTATCCATCCTGAAGATCCCTGTAATTCATGGCAAAGTTTTGAGCAGAGGTGGAAAGAGTACTAAAATGTTGTACTTAAGTACAAGTATAATTACTTTCATGAAATTTTACTCAATTACAAGTAAAATTACCTGCCTCAAAATGTACTCAAGTAAAAGTAAAAAGTAGCTTATTTCAAATGTAGTCAGAGTAAAAGTTACTTAGTTACTTTTTTGACAGTGCAAGGACGGGCTCTTCTGAATAGTTAAAAAAAAAGACAATGGGGTATAAATGTCAAAGTGGCCGTTTTTTTAATTAAATGAACAAATATGCATATTGAAGTACAAAGGTAGTTACACTGCAAACTAGTAACATAAATTAGGTTATAGTCACAAGCCCATGACTTTTCCCTGAATGCTCATTTAGAGCAGCTGATTTTTAAAGTTAGCAGAGTTCATCTTTGGTAGTGGGTTCACTCACTCATTTAAAGATATCGGCCAGAGGCAAAATTTGTTTGAACAGCATGTGTAAATGTGTATTAAAATCTCAGATGAAAAAGGTTTTTGGATTTTGACGGTTGGAATTGTAAGAAAATCAGATGTTTGTGACCGGCGCAGGAAAAACAGAAACTAACGTCCGGTCTAAGCCTTGGGCAGCAGTTGACGTTTCACATGGAGCTCTGCTGAAACAGCTGTAGTAAACAACGCCTGGCTCCGGTGTTTCTGCGTTAGCGTTATAGCAGAGAACAATGTGTCATCAATCAGATGTAGCTTCTGAAGCCTCTACTAGTCGATCAGATTTGTTTTTTCTCTGGGATACGGCGACGAGAACGGATGTTAGATTACTGGAGAAGTTCAACCGAACTCCGACCCCGCCAGCTGGATATCACTACCAGAGGTGCAGACATGTTTTAGACCGTTTGACTCAGAAGACCTGTGACCTGATTTGGACATAGAGGAGGATTCTGTTCATCTTCAGAACCAAAATCGGTACAGTTTGTTTACTTTTCTTAAAAATTTCATTTCTGTTCTCCACTGGGAGCTCTAAGCTGACAAGTTTTCAGCTGGTTTTAGCTCCATCATGTGTCCCAATATAGTTCAGTAATCTACAGTTTTACTGCTGTGTGTATTTATTGATATAACTCTGGAAAATAATGAACCTACAATTTACCAGAATAAATCTTCCTGATGCTGGAGTAACTCCTTAGCTCAACTCGTTGTTTGCACTAATCCAGGATGTCATGGAGGTTTTAATGTTGAAATATAGAGATCATCTTTTAGATTATATCTCTCTCTGTGTGTGTGTGTGTGTGTGTGTGTGTGTGTGTGTGTGTGTGTGTGTGTGTGTGTGTGTGTGTGTGTGTCGTAGCTTTCCCAAAGGACTTGTTCTTTCCTTACCGGAGCAAACACGGTTAGTTTTGCTGCAGTCATGCTAACGGGACTCGTCTGGAGTCCTGAAGTAGCGGTGCGGTTCTAGATGGATTTATAGTTGTAGGTTATTATTTTAGATCAGACCTGTTATTTAAAAATGCGTGTAGGACACAGACACATGGCTCAGACCTTTTGCTGCAGCTGTAAACGCAATTTTACGTAGTAATTAGGAGCATGAAAGTAAACAAATAACAGTGATTCACAATATTAGCATCAGCAGCTAGCTTGTTTTACGTGCTGGAGTGACGTATGCGAAACACAGTTCTTCACTGTCTGGAGGAGAGGATTTGGATTTTCTTTAATGATTTATGACAAAAGTCCTTAATAAAATAAAAAACTGGACCCAGTACATGTTTATATAGATAATAAAGTGTAGTTATTTTGCATTTCTACAATTTTAATGCCGAGCCAATACCTTTAACCCTTCACCACTGAAATTAGTTTGTTCATTCCAATCCTCCTAAATAATCCTCCAATCATCCAACTGGAATCCTTAAGGGTCCTGTAACGTCCATCCTGTCAGAATAGGCCTTGGGAGCCCAGGTGTTACTAGAACTAATGGTGTCTCCTCACCAGCGTGAGCCTCCAAACTGTGATGGTTGGTCTCCAAACATGAATTTTTAATTCATGCATTTATCTCCTCTTGTAACACTTTAACATGTTTTAAAAGGCTTGTATCATGATATGTTACACCTCCCAGACCAAAAATAGGTCCAATATAAGGAAAATACAAGTTATTTTCCTGAGCCATTACTTCAGCCAAGATATAGGATGCATGGATTTGATGAAGCCATGCTGTCTTATGCAGTCCCACACACACACACACACACACACACACACACACACACACACACACACACACACACACACACACACACACACACACACACACACACACACACACACACACACACACACACACACAGCAGCATGTTAGAATCATGTGAATGACTAATTTAACTACACTGAACTGCTTTTGTAATAATGTAATCTCTTATTCTGGAGTAAAATAAAAAGAAACAAGCTAAATCATCACATATCTGTGGCATCAAGGAGCAAATTCTGAGTTCAGACACAGGGATGGAGCACAATGTTTACACCTGAACAGTATCAGGATTAACTCACAGAGGCCTGCAGGTCTTCTGTTTTATGAGCAGAGTGCTGATAATCGGCTTCTTAGGAGCGCTAAACGTAATTTTGCCACTTCCGTGCGCGGTAAGGAAACACATTTCAAACACGGAACCGAGTCTGGTTGCCGAACCGAGCAGAATTCTGATGACGTCACACCGGTGCGCGAAGGTGCGGGTTCCAACCCACAGGAGAGGAGGGAGAGAGGAGGTAAACAGCGAGTGGATCACAGGGACTGAACTGATGTTTTTGAGCAAAACTGCGGTAAAAATGGCTGTTTGTCCTCATCATAAAGCGTGTAGCCCCCCCACCCCCCCCCCACCCCCCCACCCCCCTCCCAGGTTTAGATGTGGCGCTCAAGCAGGTGTCTCTTGCTGTTCCGACGCTGCTACATGTTATATTTTTAATTTATTAAGCCTACAATTTTATTTTTACTCAATAATGGATATGATTTAAAATGTAGCGAATTACAATTCTTTTTTAAAAACTTACTCAAGTAAAAGTAAAAGTACAGATTTTAAAAACGACTTAAAAAGTATAAATTTACAAAAAAGCTACTCAATTACAGTAACATGAGTAAATGTAATTCGTTACTTTCCACCTCTGGTTTTGAGTGTAATATAAAGGGGCTCTATGGCCAGGGCAAATAACAGTGGGCTGATCGGGCAGCCCTGATGGGTACCCCTAGACAACTTAAAATAACCTGAACATTTACCATTTATGATTATACAGGCTTTGGTTGATGTGTATAGAAGTCTTATCCATGAGATAAAATTAGGTCCATAACCAACTTTCCTCAAACAAGCAAATAAATAATCCCATTTCACCCTATCAAATGCTTTCTCCGCATCCAGCGCGATGACGGCCTCTGGCACCACGCAGGAGAGTGGATAACATTTAGGAGCCGATGGACATTTGTGAATGAGTGGCAGCCTGGGATAAAACCGGTTTGGTCAACAGGTATCACATCATGGATTGTGGTTTCTAGGCGTAGGGCAAGAGCCTTAGCTAAGATTTTTACATCACAGTTCAGGAGTGAGATGGGGCGGTATGAACCACGCGCCGTACTATCCTTACCTGTCTTCAGCAGGAGGAAAATATCTGCTTCATTCATTGTCTGTGGGAGTGACCCCGCGAGACAGGGAGTCATTAAACACATTAAGTCAAATTGTTATTAGTTTGTCAGAAAATTTCTTTAAAAAACTCAATGGGATACCCGTCAGGGCCCGGCGCCTTGCCATTTTGCATTGCCTTTATTGCAGTAAGTATTTCTACATGACTGAGTGGGAGTTCAGCTTGAGTCCTATGAGCGGCTGTTACAAGAGGAGCCTGAAGATTGTTAAAGACATGCTCCATATCAGAGCAGTCGTTTGAGATTTCCGATGTACAAAGCTTTGAATAAAACATTTAGAAGGTTTCTTTAATTTCTGCAGGATCATTTGTTAGCTCCCCATCATCTTTTCGTATCTGTGAGATTTGTTGTGCGGCTGAGTGGCATTTAAGCTGGTGTGCTAGTAAACATCTGGCTTTATCACCATGCTCATACACACAACCTCGTGATTTCAACAGAAGATGTTCAATTTTCTCAGTTGATAGCAAGTTGTATTGTGTTTGGAGGTCTAACTTCCTTTTATAAAGCTCAGGAGAGGGAGAAACCGATTAACGTGCATCTACCATAGAGATGGATTTAATGAATTCCTCTTGGCTAATTCGGTTCATTTTATTTTTTCTAGTCGAATATGAGATTATTTCTCCCCTGATTACAACCTTTAGTGTTTCCCACAGTAGAGGGGGTGAAACATCATCATTCTGGTTAAAATTAGAAAGTCATCTATTTTTTTCATATCATTTCATAAAACCCCTCATCAGCCAGGAGAGTCCGGTCTAATTTCCAGGGTGGGTGTTCTGATTGGTAAAGAGGAAATGCAACATCTAAAAGTACAGGGGCATGATCTGACTCTGCAATGGTTAAATAATCAGTTTTCTTGACTAAGGGGAGACAATTCTGGTCGATGAAGAAATGGTCTATTCTACTATATCAATGATGTACATTAGAGAAAAAAGAAAACAATTTACTTTGTGGAAATAAGAACCGCCAGGGGTCAACACATCCTATTTGAGCCATAAACACGGATAGTAACTTGGCTTTTTTGGAGAGATTTGTAGGTTTGTTACTGGAACGGTCAAGTGCTACATTCATCACACAGTTCAAGTCTCCACCAAAAATCAGTTGTTTTGAGTCCATATCTGGAATTAACGATTTTAATTTGCCAATAAACTTATCATCATCCCAGTTTGGGGCGTACATGTTTATCAGAACCACCAGCCTATGGTACAGGTGTCCTGAAACCATCACAAAACGCCCCTGAGGGTCTGAAATAACAGTGGATGCATTAAATAAAATTATTTTGTGGATTAATATGGTTGTTCTACATGTTTTTGAGTTGAGGCTCAAATGGAAAATTTTTCCTACCCATCCTTTCTTAAGTCTGATGTGATCTTTCACCAACAGGCGGGTTTCCTGGAGAAATGCAATGTCGCAATTTAGATACTTAAGATGATTAAATATCCTAGCTCTTTTAACCGGCCCATTCAAACCCTTCACATTCCAACTAATGAATGCACAGCAGCCACCCTCACCTCAGTATCATTCACCGTGTTTAACTAAAGCGATTACAACCTAAGAGCAAACACTAACAAAAGGTAAGCAAAGAGCATATTTAAGTGCACGATTTGAAAAATTACAACTCTTGTGTACATAAAGGTGAGCAAACAACGCAAAGATCTGGTGGTGTCCCTTCCCTTACTCTTATCGATGAACAAGGAGGAAAACAAAACTAGAACTAAACCCATACTTGTCACTCTCTCTGAGGCAAGCTGCAGGCTAAACACTATAACTAAAAACTTCCAGAAACACATTTTAAACATGTCTGTGCCGGAAGGCTCCCAGTTCCTATGACAGGATATATTTTAAATTCCTTTACAATAATAGACATGCAAAAACACACACAAAAATACAAACTATGTAATTAAGCAATAGAATTACTCAAACAGGTATTTACAGGTATATGAGCAAAATACTTATACACACAATAGAAAGGCATCAACTTTAGTACAACTAAATTGGAGAAATAACACAGGATAATATTATTTAGATCACCCAGAACGCCAATGAGTGTCTGCGCTTTGAGTCCGCGGACCGCAGGTTGACCCGTGCCTGAATGGTGAACTTACTTGTTCCCAAGCTCGGGAGTTTTTCTTCGCTGGGTCGCAGAGTTCAAACCGCAGCTCACAGTCCTACCGAAACTCTGGTCAATGAACTGCTGGGCTTGATCAGGTGAATCGAAGGTGAGCCAGTCGTCTCCATGCATCACGCGCAGCTGGGCTGGATATAACAGGCGAAATCTAACGTTCTTCTGATACAGCGCTTGCTTGACGCCGTTAAACGCGGCTCTCTTCTTTGCGAGCAAAGCGCTGACATCCTGATAGATCCTAATAGTGGCACCTTGGTACTGGAGCTGATGGTTCCTGGCCCAGCGCAGAGCCGCTTCTTTCTGCTGGAATCTGGAGAAGCAGACCAGGTACGCGCAGGGGGGGGGGGGGGGGGGGGTGTTTTCTGGTTGGTTCTGGAAGTTGGGGTTCGGTGAGCTCTCTCCAGGTCAGGAGGAAACACTTCAGAACCCATCATTTCCACCAAGACGTCTGAGATGAACTTTATAGGGTCTTTACCATCTTCGCTGCTTTCGGGAACATTCAGTATGCGGAGGTTAGCTCTCCGTGACCAGTTCTCCAAGTTGTCGCATGAATCTGCCAGCGACTGGTTCTGGATCTGAAGTACCTTGATAGTGGCCTCTGCAACGGTAAGCCATTCAAAGTTATCCCCAGCAACAGACTCCACAGAGGTAAGACGTTTCTGGAACAAGCTCACCGTTGTTTGCAGCGACTCTAATGAGTCTTGGATCGGTCTGATGGCGTCTCGAATCAGGGTGGAAACGTCCTCCTTGAGAGAAGTTCTTTGTTTAGCTAATTCGACGGATAGTTGGTCCATAGCCACCATTACAACCGGAGGGTTTTCAGGACCTGGAGGGCCGTCAGCTGAAGTCGGTGCATTGTTAGCTGCAAAGGATGCTAGCTTGCTTGCAGCACGTGTAGCCGGAGTTTGTTTCGCTTGCTTAGACATGCTCAATATTTTCAAAGTTAGTAAAATTGACTTACACAGCCAGTTGCGTCGCAGTGTGTGCAACAAGTTTGTTCTAAAAAGATAGGTTTAAGATGTGAACCGGGAGCCTTTGCTCATGCGTCCTCCCTCTACTTGACACCGGAAGTCTCTACGTCTGTTTTTCTATCATAGTGAGGACCCACCATTGACTTCCATTCATTTTTGTGATTCTACTTTGCCTAACCCATACACATGCCATAACCATAACCAGTGCTGATCTGTTCCTAACCCTAACCTTAACTAAATCTTAATTGACACCATACCTCTAAATGGTATAGTGAGCTTCTGGTGTACAAGAACACACACACACACACACACACACACACACACGCACAAAGCTTTGGTGCTTGTCAGGATGCATTTTGGTGGATTCTAGTCTATGTTTTACGATTTACTTCTGACAGTGGTGTCCACTTTAATCTAGAGATGGGTGACCTTGACTTTGGAGATGACCTCTAATTTCTTAGGAAGTGGCTGTTGCGTTAGCTCCTTCGGCCCACACGTGAAGTTTTTTATAACAACTATAAACCCTTCACAACCAAAGGAATGCAGAAAACTGCCGCAGGAAAGCCTCTCTGCTCAACAATAGTTGTTAATTACCTTCTGTGCTTATTTTTTCCTGCTTTTTTGTTGCATTTTTAATGTTCAGGATTTTCCAAACATGTATCCATGTTAATCAAAGTGAAACTCCAGAAACTAATAATTCTTTCTTTACTTGTTAATGTGTCCAAACTGTTGGTGCTCTGCTGTTCAGAGGTCGACAGCCCAGGGGACGGCTGCTAATGACAACAATCTGATTAGTTCTACCGCTCCTGTGCTGGATTACATTAGAACAATAAAAGAGAAGGTCAGGGTGGCGGTGGGGTGAGGGCTTCAGGCTAATGCAGTTACATGTGTCAGTGTGGCTGTTTCTGTTTTCATCAGCATCTTTGGCTGCTTTGTATCTGTTCTCAACACCTGAGATCAGCAGACTGACATTAGAAGTGAAGCAGTACCAAGCCATCATGGAGCCTAGGGCAGGTGCTGGTCCAGGACTACCTCAGTCACAGGTGGCTGCGACTGAATGAGAGCACACATAAACCCAGCAGGAAGACAAGTTGAAAACATGAAGCTAACTGTTTGTGAAACCCTTTGAGCTCCGCCCATACGGGTAGACACAGGAGAGTCTCAGGCAGGACACATCAGAAACATGAAGACAATGTCCTTGCAGGCTGCAAATCAGTATTCCTTTAGCAGCAGGTATTGTATTTGCATTTGCATATTTTACTCTCATTGTTAAACATGGTAGACAAAAAGATCCCACTTGTATTCGCAAAAAAACCTGTAATCAGATTACTGTATTTATTTTAAAGCCTTACTCATCAGAGACACTGAAATCAAGTAAAGTAATTAGAAAAACAAATCCTGTGATGCAATGACGAGAGAATGCCAAGCTCCCCTAGGCACCACCAATCGGGCGGCTCCAGAAATGTTTTTCTGCAGGTGCTACGAAGGAGCCAGTCTTTGTATTGAGGGTGCTATGAAGGAAGTGGTCACGCGTACCTATTGTTCTCTAAAACACCTTCAACACTAGCAGATACACATGCGTGCACAACACCTCAACAACACCTGAAACAATCATTAATATACATCATAAACATATGAACAATCGCTGACTTTTCCATGAAATCATAAACACATACAGCCACACAGAAAACCATCTATAGTGTTGCATGCTTAGCTAACATTAGTGTTAGCATTTCCAGCGGCTAAACCCTCGACTGCTGCGGCGATTGAGGGTTGGCTCTCTTCATCCAGATCCGTAGGTTTTTGTGGGTCTGAGATCACTTCCAAAGATTCATTCGTTTCTGAGTGAACCCGTGGAAATGTGGGCAACAAAAAACGATCCATTTTACCACTACCTTTCAATCGTTCATAGGTGGAAAATGAGGTCAAAGATTAACATCAATTTCCTGTTTTGGTTTAAGTTTTTACTATCTATATGATAATTTACTGATTATTTTTGTTTTGTACGTTAAATATTATCACATCCACACGTTACATTAAAATTAAATTGAAAAAAAAAATTCTAATATTTACTTGGGGGTGCTATGACTAATGCAGGGGTAGCTATAGCGCCCCCTGGTGCCGCCACTGCAACCAGTCACTACCAGAAAAGCCAGGACATGTTGATAACGGATAAACACATACTCCCTTGAAGAAAATGAGAACACGAAGTTTCCAACTATTATTTACCTGTGTTGTGTCATGGTCTGCGTCTGCCCCTTCCTTCATGTGTCTCCTGATGTTTCTCCATCCTCTCTAGATTCCCTTCTGTGTCTCTTAGCGCCCTCATGTGTCCTTTGTCTGCATCTCAATTATGTGTCTTATGTTTGTAGCCCTTTAAAGTCTATTCCTCCCAGGTCCTGTGTCATTCATTCATCCCCAGCCCTCCAGGTCTTCCTTCACGTTCTGTAGCTCCAGCCTCTTTGTCCCCAGCTCGGTGTGTGTGTGTGCCATTTCCCTGCTCAGTGTTTGTGTGTGTGTGTGTGTGTGTGTGCGTGTGTGTGTGCGTGTGTGTGTGTGTGTGTGTGTGTGTGTGTGTGTGTGTGTGTGTGTGTGTGTGTGTGTGTGTGTGTGTGTGTCCATTCCCCAGTTCATGGTACGTGTGTATGAGTTTGTGTGTGTCAGTATGTGTCTGTGTGAGTCCTTCCCTCAGTCTTAGGTTTAGTTTTATATTTAGGTTTATCTGCCCTCCATTGGTTCTGTTTCCCCCATTTAGATCATTTGTGTCACCTGCCTTCCCTCCAGCCCTCACTCCACACACCTGCTTCCTGTTTCCTTAATTGTTCTCCCTGTGTATTTAAGCCCTGTCTTGTCTCTGTTTGGTGTTGGTCCATTGTGGTAATTCTGTCAGTCTCTGTTCATGATCTCTAGTGTTACTTGTGCTTCTCGTGTCTCAGTGTTTTGATCTCTAGTTTTTTTGGGGTATTTGGACATCTTTGGACTTTGGCTCCCAGCCTTGGATTTATTCTTTTGTTTTATCCTTCAAAATAAAGGACTTTTTCTTTATATCATCACCTGCCTCGTGTCATCCTGGGTTCCTGCATTTTGGGTCCTACAAACCTCGTATCGTGACATGTTGTTTTAGGTGTCTTTGACTTTTCTTTTTACTGTCAACTACTGTTAATGAATACCAGCTGCAAAGGGTCCTCTGGTACAATATTAGGGGTATAATAGTTTTCCCAACTATCACACAAACAGATGCAGTCTGAGTTTGATTCAGGCCTCATGGTTAACTAATAAAACTTCAGGTAAACCAGACGGAAGCCAGTTTAGTGCAGTTCCAGTCCCAGTATCATGTTCAAGCTATTGGAACAGCATGCTGTGGTCAGCAGGATTAAATGATGCGATGAGATCTAACAAACCAGTAGCTATAAACTCCAGTTTGCTGTGCTGAGCTCTAAATCCAGACTAAGGGATACTTTGTGGGTAAGGACGCACACACAGCGGCTCTTTGATCTGCGTTTGTTCTACAGTGAAAACATGCAGCAGAGTTCAGCCTGTGCAATGTTCTGATGAAGGTCTGCGTCTTTTCAGCCATCCTGGTCTACAGAGTATTTCGTAATGAGGCGAAGAGAAACGTGAAGCTGCTTCATGGCATCATTCACCTTTTGGCCCTCATCATCAGCATTGTTGGTGAGACAAAGCGCTAGAGGATCACCTGATCCTAATCTGACCCGTGGCGATCTCCTCACACACCTGAAGCTGTGTTTGTGTATTGTTGTGTGTGTGTAGGGGTGGTAGCGGTCTTTGACTTCCACAGAGCCAATCAGATCCCAGATGTGTATTCCCTGCACAGTTGGCTTGGCCTGGCCACCTTGGTTCTGTTTTGCCTCCAGGTAAACTCCCATTTTCATGCGTTTCAACCACAGCAGCGCTTCAGCGATCAAAACTCTGACCTGTGTTTCTTCTAGTGGGTGATGGGTCTAATGTTCTTCCTGTTTCCTGTTGCCTCATCATGGGTACGAGCCATGTACCTCCCTGTCCATGTGTTCTGTGGCCTGGCCCTGCTGGTCATGGCCATCAGCACCAGCCTGCTTGGTATCTCAGAGAAACTTCTCTTCAGCATCATGTAGGTCTCAAGTTTCATTGTTTTGTTTTTGTTTGTTGTTTGCAGAATATTGCATTCATTGTTCTTTTGATCAGAATGTGAAAACAAACTATCTAAACAAGACATCAGGATGTTTGTTGCGGAGTCCTTTTTATCATTTCAAAGACCTGGAAGTTGCCTTTTTCGGCTGATCCAAGCCCAACTTTTGTGTTTCACTCCCAACAGCATCCCTGCCTGATGAAATGATGAGTGGAATAAGTAAAAACATCAGAAAACAGGAAGCATGTCAGTGTGGTAAACACAACGCCGCTATTTGGGCTGCGTGGTGGCGCAGTTGTTAGCACTGTTGCCTCGCAGCAGGAAGGTTGTAGGTTTGAAACTCGGCTGTGGTCTTTCTGTGTGGAGTTGCATGTTCTCCTCCAAAGCATTAACATGAACCCATGAGCAATACAATAGTAAAAAGTTTGATAGTTTGAAACTCAGTAGTTCCTCCAGGAGGCTGCAAATGCTGAAACCTGACGAGGTTTGCAGGAAACACACGGCTGTTCAGATACAATCAGGATGTATCAAGTACTAATGGTAGTATTGGTAGAGGTTGACTCTAATCCACTGTATTTTTGACCAACGTAGTAGTAATCAACAAGAGTATGTGGTAAAAAGACCACTGAGTAATGTTTGGTTATAACAGCTGATTTCATTTGTTAAAAAAGATGCAACCAGATAAATGAACATGTAAAGAGCATTTTTGTGTTTTAAAGAACAAAACAACAGGTAAGAAAAACTAAACAATAAACGATGTCCACCACAGAGATTATTCAGATTTTATTGTGAAAATCTGCGTCAGTCCACTTCACAGATGTGCTACTGTGTGTTGGTCCATCACACAAAATACCAGTTAAACATTTAACACATTAACATATAAAACAAAGAAATATATGTTTACATTGCACCTCTCAAGATAAAAGTCAGGAGGCGCTTCAGAAGAACAAAGACTAAAAATAAAACATGATTTGAAAAATGTTTTAAAAAAATTAGGAAGAAGGAAAAATAACCCTCCCACTGTCTTCATGGGTGTGACCCCGCGAGGAAAGTGTACCATTGAGCAGGATTGATGGTTTATCCCTTGGATCCATGTGGCAGGAGTGAGGAGTGAGCACCACCTCACCCCTGCCATGTGGACCTCAAGGGATAAACCATCAGCCCTGCTCAATGGTCAACTTTCCTCGCAGGGTCACACCCATGAAGACAGTGGGAGGGTTAAGGAAGAAAACAAAAAGAGATGTCGTTCAAATACCCTCTTGCATGTTTTCCTCCATATGTATACTTTATAAAACTTTCTAAGTTCTGCCTTAGTATTCTGCCTGAGTATTTCTCTTGCACTATCCTATTGTATACTACTGTACACTATTTTTACTGTATATATCGTATATCTGTTTTTCACCTGTTCCTTTGTCTCTCCTACTGCTTTGAGCATGTACATGACACAACAATTTCCCTCGGGATAAATAAAGTTGTTCTTATCTTATCTTATCAGTGATTGTATTTGTGTTTTCTTCTTCCAAGGTCAACATACTCTCAGTTCGCCCCTGAAGGGGTGCTAGCCAACACCTTGGGGATCCTCCTGGTCTTCTATGGAGGGCTGCTGTGTCACCTGGTCACCAGAGAGGAATACAAACGTCCTCCAAACCCCGAAGAAGAGTCTCTGTCAGTCCACTTTAAGACTCTGGCAGAAGGAGGGTCACCTGCCTCACCCTGACCCAGTGTGGATGCAGCATTCACTGGAGCCTTTCTGCCTTGTGTTTATGACTTAACAGCCACTCCCGAATACGTTTACCGTAAGCGTTGATCCTGCAGAAACCAGTCTAGTAACAGACCATCTACTGGTCTCCTGGTTGGTCAGTTTCAGTTTCATGGGAACTGTCAGCCTCCAGTCTACAATCAATTTATAGAATTCCTGGAGTGGATTCACCTCTTTTACCCTAAAGCTACAGCTTGGTTAGATCTGTGAGTAGATCCAGCTGCCGAACCTGAGAAGTTAAAGGTGAAGGAAACATCTCTTGCTTTAAACAGCATCAGTTTTTTAGAGTGAGATGATGGTAAAGAAATTTAAAAAAAATCTTTGAAGAAAAGTTGATAGAGCACACAAACCATATTTGACTGGTCTGATTTTGTTTTATTATTTAGTAATTATCATGTGGAAGCTAGTGGTGAAGTTCATGTTTTCAAGGGAAAACCCCAAGGTTCTGATCTCTACCTAAGCAGCCTTAAACCCAACCTGGAGGTTTGGGCTCCATGCCTGACAGCTCTGTCCGCTTACGTTTGACTTCACAACATTGTTGACGTTACTCCAGTAAAGTCTGTAAAGTGAGTTCAGTGTAAGATGTTTAAAAGTAGATGTCAGTCATGCAAAAATAGCCAAGCATGGTTTCAGATGGATTACCATAAAGAGTTGTGTTTGATGTGCTTTTGTTTGAGTTCATGCCTCCTCATTAGTGCCTAACAGACCTTCATCATATCTATGTTGCTGGATGTATTTGTCTTAATCTGCTTCTTTACTGTGTAAAACTCCTAATAAATGGTGCCAACCAGCTTCTCCTTTTTCATTTTATCTGAAGGCTCTACCTAACAGAGACCTAGCCCTATAATGGTAACGGACTGAACTCATCACCATGGTAACAGAGGCCTAGCTCTATAATGGTAAAGGACTGATCTCATCACCATGGTAACAGAGGCCTAGCCCTATAATGGTAGCGGACTGATCTCATCACCATGGTAACAGAGGCCTAGCCCTGTAATGGTAAAGGGCCGAACTTATCACCATGGTAACAGAGGCCTAGCTCTATAATGGTAAAGGGCTGAACTCATCACCATGGTAACAGAGGCCTAGCCCTATAATGGTAACGGACTGATCTCATCACCATGGTAACAGAGGCCTAGCCCTATAATGGTAACGGACTGATTTCATCACCATGGTAACAAAGGCCTAGCCCTATAATGGTAAAGGGCTGAACTCATCACCATGGTAACAGAGGCCTAGCCCTATAATGGTAACGGACTGAACTCATCACCATGGTAACAGAGGCCTAGCTCTATAATGGTAAAGGGCTGAACTCATCACCATGGTAACAGAGGCCTAGCCCTATAATGGTAACGGACTGATCTCATCACCATGGTAACAGAGGCCTAGCCCTATAATGGTAAAGGGCTGAACTTATCACCATGGTAACAGAGGCCTAGCCCTATAATGGTAACGGACTGAACTCATCACCATGGTAACAGAGGCCTAGCCCTATAATGGTAACGGACTGAACTCATCACCATGGTAACAGAGGCCTAGCCCTATAATGGTAACGGACTGAACTCATCACCATGGTAACAGAGGCCTAGCTCTATAATGGTAAAGGGCTGAACTCATCACCATGGTAACAGAGACCTAAACCTATAATGGCAACGGACTGAACTCATCACCATGGTAACAGAGGCCTAGCCCTATATTGGTAACGGACTGAACTCATCACCATGGTAACAGAGGCCTAGCCCTATAATGGTAACAGACTGGACTCATCACCATGGTAACAGAGACCTAGCCCTATAATGGTAACAGACTGAACTCATCACCATGGTAACAGAGGCCTAGCTCTATAATGGTAACTGTTTTCATTTCAACCCAGTGTGAATTTGAGTTTGACACCCCTGTTCTAAGCTTTAAACTTGTATTTTAGACTCAATCCCAACCAAATTATTTAAAGATGCTTTTCCTTTGGTTACTGCCCCCATTCTAGATGTAATCAATCTATCCTTAGTAAATGGATCCGTACCACAGGATTTTAAGGTTGTTGTAATCAAACCTTTACTTAAGAAACCTTCTCTGGATCCAGATGACCCAATGAATTATAGACCAATAGATAACCTTCCATTTTTATCCAAAGTCCTGGAGAAAATAATGGCCAATCAGCATCTAAACACTAATGATCTGTTTGAAGAATTTCAGTCTGGTTTTAGAGAGTATCACAGCACTGAAACTGCATTAGTGACAGTTAGAAATGATATTCTCATGGCCTCAGATAAGAATCTTGTGTCTGTTCTAGTCTTGTTAGATCTCAGTGCTGCTTTTGACACAGTAGATCACAATGTTCTTGTAGAAAGACTTGAACATGTTGTAGGGATCAAAGGAACAGTATTAGGCTGGTTTAAATCCTACCTGTCTGACAGATTTCATTTTGTAAATGTACATGACAAATCTTCTTCAAACTCCAGGTTTACTTGTGGAGTACCACAGGGTTCAGTGCTTGGACCTATTCTTTTTACTATATATGCTCCCAATTGGTAAAATCATTAGACAGCATGGGATAATCTTCCACTGTTATGCTGACGATACTCAGTTATATTTATCCATTAACCCTGATGAACCTAATCGGTTAGTTAGATTACAGGCTTGTCTTGAGGACATAAAAAATTAAATGACTCTAAACTTTTTGCTTTTAAATCAAGACAAGACGGAAGTTCTCATCTTTGGACCAGAAATCCAGATAAGGAAATTGCTTAATCAAGCACCTGACCTGAATGGCATTAATTTAGTCTCAGAGAACAAAGTAAGGAACCTTGGTGTTATCTTTGACCAGGACATGTCATTCAAATCCCAGGTTAATCAGGTTTGTAGGATTTCCTTTTTCCACCTTCGGAATATTGCTAAGATTAGAAGCATCCATTCCAGGAGTGATGCTGAAAAACTAGTTAATGCATTTATTACATCACGACTGGATTACTGTAATTCATTACTCTCAGGAAGTCCACAGAATGTAGTTAAGTCTTCAGCTTGTCCAAAATGCTGCAGCTAGAGTTCTGATGAGAATTAAAAAGAGAGATCATATCTCTCCTGTCTTAGCTTCCCTACATTGGCTACCTGTTAAATTCAGAATAGATTTTAAGATCCTCTTTCTCACATATAAAGCTCTTAATAATCAAGCTCCATCGTACATCAGTGATCTGATTGTTCCATACGTTCCTAACCGAGCACTTCGCTCTCAGACTGCAGGTTTACTGGTGGTTCCCATAATTTCTAAAATTAGGATGGGAGACAGATATTTTAGTTATCAGGCTCCTCTCCTGTGGAACCAGCTCACAGCTTTAGTCCGTGAGGCAGACACTTTGTCTACTTTTAAGACTAGGCTTAAAACATTTTTATTTGATAGGGCCTATGGTTAAAATCTGATGTTAGCCTAGATCTGGACAAGTGGGGGAGTAGAGGGAGGTGGAGTGTACAGTCGGTAAAGATGGCTCTCCCTTGCCCTGCCTCCTACGTGCTTCCATCTAAAAGGCTGGGTTATCCAGAGTTATCTCTGTAGTTATGCTGCTATAGGGTTAGACTGCTGGAGGATACACTGACCACTTTGCACACTCGACTACTTTCTTCTACAGTCTGCTCTTTAACTGCATCATTTTGTTCTATTTCAGCTGTTAGAAACACTACTTGGTATATACACTCACCTAAAGGGTTATTAGAAACATCTGTTCAACTTCTCCTTAATGCAATTATCTAATCAACCAATCACATGGCAGCTGAATGTCAGAATGGGAAAGAAAGAACATTTAAGCTATTTTGAGTGTGGCATGGTTGTTGGTGCCAGATGGGTTGATCTGAGTATTTCACAATCTGCTCAGTTACTGGGATTTTCACCCACAACCATTTCTAGGGTTTACAAAGAATGGTGTGCAAAGGGAAAAACATCCAGTATGCGGCAGTCCTGTGCGTGAAAATGCCTTGTTTGAGGCTAGCTGTTATGTGCCGTGGCCCTTTTCGGCCACAAGATTGCCTCAGTGGCCTTTGCCTCGCCTGTCTCCTGGTGCCACAGCTGTTTGAAATCATCAATCAGGGAGCAGCTGTTAAAAGCTGCTCTCCTCCCTCAGTTAGGGAGAAGGTCCAGGATAGTGTAGACTCTCAGGAGGTTATACTATTCTCTTCTCCTCGTGTGCTTAACTTAGTATTTGTTCTCGTTTGACTTTGGTATTTGGCTCGCTTTTGGATTTGGATTTAGGATTAGACCCTTTGGTAGTTTGACTTCGACCTCGGATCTCCCCTTTTGTATATTTATATTTATATTCTCGGTTATTAAATTCCCACCCCCTTCTGGGGTGGCGCTTTTGGTTATCTCCTATATATATATATATATATATATATATATATATATATATATATATATATATATATATATATAAATTTTGTTTTGTATATAGTATTGTTAGGACCCTTTGTAAGTATCCCATTTTTTGTTATCAAATTCTTGTTTTTAAGTGACACTGCACGTTGATTATTATTAAAACCACACACCACTTTTATTACTCACCTCCTCATCTCTCCTAGAGAGCCGGGGACGTAATACTAGCAGTCAGAAGATAATGGGCCGACTAATTCAAGCTGATAGAAAAGCAACTTTGACTGAAATAACTACTTGTTACAACTGAGGAATGCCGCTTTTCCCGTTTTTAGATTGTGTGGGCGTGATGGGATCTGTGACACTGTCAAAATAGCAGTGGTATTAACCTCCTATTTGGGAACAAAAACTTATAATTTGAGCCTATGGACACAAGTTGTCCATAGCTGACATGAAAATTATCCAAACAGGAGTGAAAGTGATGGACGTGTGAGAGAAAAAGTATATTGTCTGTACCTCCATCCATCCAAAAATTGAGATCCCCTGCCAGGAGATGTGGACAGTTACATGGTCTTCTTAAATAGATGCTTGGCTCTGGTGCCATCAGTGCTCTGGCAAGTTGTCATTAAATAATTCAGAACATATTCTATCTGTTTCATCTAAGACCCAGAACTGGTTTATGTATGGTGTACTCTGGTTCGGCATCATAAGCAGCATAGATGGTGCCAACTATCTGGGTTTTCTCCACGTAAATGACACATCTTTCAAAAGGGCCAATTCAATACCATGACTAAAGGTTAGATTGTTGTTGGAGCTTTAATAAAAATGAATAACAAATGTAAACATCCATTTCTGATCTGGACCCAGCTGCTCCACGCAGACCTGGTTGTGTGGGGGTCTTCTATCCACTGTCACCCATATTCCCCTGCTACTGAGGATGGAAAATTGGGTTGAAGTGGAGATTTAATCCACTCTGCTGGCACCTTCATGTGGGGTTACTTTTGCTGACTGGTGTTTCATAATCTGTTAGACTGTGGAGCCATGACATGACTTCCTGTGAAATATTTCTTCATACATAAACTCAGAATGGTTCTGTGAAGTAAAATTAGTGACATGAACTAATCAAACCACCACAACATCCCATAATATTCACTACAACAGATTCTGTAAAAGCCCACAGTGATCAGTGGCTCATTAATTTTGTTGAGACAAAGAGACCAGTTAGTGTCAGAATCCCTTGAGTTTGCATAAATTACAATAAGACATGAAAAAACTGACCCAACACACACACAGAGACATGTATACATGAGTGCATGTGTGTGTGTGTGTGTGTGTGTGTGTGGATAGAAGTGTTGGTTCCCTTCAGTCAATGAAAGAAAAACCTTCAATGGTCACAGAAATAACTTGAATCTGACAAAAGTTTTAATACATAAAACTTAAATGAAGCTTAACCAGTCAGACTTGTGTTTCAACCATGCTTCAATTGTATTATAAAAAATAATAATAAACTCGTGGAACAGGCCTGGACAAAATGATGACACCCCTTGAAAAGACTGAAAATAATGTGACCCAAGGGACGTGTTAGTTCCAGGTGTGTCCACTATTCAGCTTACAGGTGTCTACAATCTCGTTATTATCCAGTTGGCCTAAATATAGGGCTCCAGGTAGTCACTGTGTTGTTTGGTGACATGGTGTGTACCACACTCAACATGGACCAGAGGAAGCAAAGGAAAGAGTTGTCCCAGGAGACTAGAAAGACAATGATAGACAAGCATGTTAAAGGTAAAGGCCATGAGACCACCTAGATGTTGCTGTGACTACAGCTGCACATATTATTCAGACATTTCAGATCCATGGGAATGTGGCCGACCTCCCTGGACCGCAGGAGGAAAACTGATGACAAATCAAAGAGACGGATAATCTGAATGGTAACAAAAGAGCCCAGAAAAACTTCTAAAGAGATCTAATATGAACTTCAAACTGAAGGAAGATCAGTGTCAGGTCGCACCATCCGTCGTTGTTCGAGCCAAAGTGGACTACATGGCAGATAGCCAAGGAGGACACCATCCATTGTTGAAAACAAACCATAAAGAAGCCAGAGTGGAATATGCCAAACTACATGTTGACACGCCACAGAGCTTCTGGAGAATGTCCTCTGGACTGATGAGACAAAGATGGAACTTTTGCCAATCAAGGCACATCAGGTCCATGTTCACAGACAGAAAAATGAAGCATATTAAGAAAATAACACTGTTCCTATGTGCAACATAGAGGGGGCTCTGTCATTTTTTGCTACATCTGGCACAGGGTGTTTAGAATCTGTGCAGGGTACCATGAAATATCACGACTATCAATGGATTTGACAGAAATGGGCTGGCAACTGTCAGAAAGCTTGGTCTCAATCACAGGTCATGGGTCTTGCAACGGGACAACGACCACAGCTAGACTCACCCAAGAATGGCTAAGAGAAAACATCGGACTATTATAAATAGAACAGAACAGATTTCATTAATCCCACAGTGGGGAAAGTCACTTGCTACAGCAGCACATACACTTGAAGAAAAGGAAGAAGATTATGGGCAGACATAAAGTAGCCTTCTACGATCCCTGACCTCAATCCTATTGAGCATCTTCGGAAGGAGCTGAAACATGCCACCTGGAAAGGACACCCTTCAAACCTGAGACAACTGGAGCATTTACTCATTAGGAGTGGGCCAAAATACCTGCTGAGAGGTGCAGAAGTCAATCATTTGATTGCCTCAAAAGGTTGTGTACCAAAATACTAAGTTAAGGGTACCATCATTTTTGTCCAAGCCTGTTCCACAAGTTAAGTTTTTTAAATAATTCCATAGAAGCATGGTTGAAAAGCAATGTCTGTATTTCATTGGTTACATTTCACAGAATTTTAATTTATTATTATTTTTACCAAATTCAAGTTATTTCTGTGATCACTGTGGGTTTTATGTATGTATGTATATTTGTGTGTGTGTGTGTGTGTGTGTGTGTGTGTGTGTGTGTGTGTGTGTGTGTGTGTGTGTGTGTGTGTGTGTGTGTGTGTTCCACATGGGAATTCCTCTAAAGAAGTACAGATGAGTACAAACATAAAAATGAAATGAGTAAAATGTCAACAACTTAGAAAATTGTAGTTAAATACAGAAGATAAATACAGCTTTGTACACACAGAATACCAGCGCTTATCTAAGAACAGCCGAGTCGTTGTTTGTAAGCATGTGGCTCGGCAGTCCTGATACGGCCCTGGACTAGCACAGCTCCTAAAGCCTGGATCGTCTCGTTCAGTCAGACACAATGTTCTCCATCAGGATGCAGGAAACTCCCATTTGTCCGACTGAAGCCAGAGGACAGGACATGAGAAGAAGAATCAGATTTAAGTGTTTTTCTGATTTCTGATCATCTTCCTCTTCCATCTTGTGCTTTGACAGGTGATGATTGTGTTTATTTCATGTTTCTGTCAGTCACTGCTTCATATTTCTTTGTTCATGAGTGTAACATAAGCTTATCGTGTTGAAACCAACTATGGACAAAGCACCAACTCTTCTCTCAAGTGTCTATTGGTCTTCTGAGAACGTCTTCAGCCACCTCTTGGTTACACCAGACTTACTAACAGCTGATTAAAAGCTGCCAGTTTTAGTAAAAACTGAGACTTTGTGATAAAACTGCTATTGGTACTTTAGCCACTTGAACAACTTAGAAAGAAGTTTGTGTTGAGCAGATCAGCTCCAGGAAATCCTGGAATGTTCCAATATACGATTCCTTTGGGCAAACATCCACCTCCATTCCCCATCACACATTTGACTCCACAAATGGTCTTTTTGGTTTGACAGGAGATGTCGGACCGGTTCTTCTCCCTGTTGGCCTGTCTGAGCAGCTGTGGGCAACCGGCAGTGTTCGAGACACTTTTACATCCTTATAGGAGGGATTCTGATGAGTGACCTGTACCAAACCTGGACCCTGTTGACCGTTACCCAGAACCACCTCACAAAAGTCCAGCTGGTTGTCATGGAGGGGGCCACCGTGGGCGTTGTTGTTGCTGCGGTTGTAGTAAGCAATGGACGAGGTTTGGTGTGGAGCAAAGCCTCCATGGCTAGCAGGGTTTTTGCTGGGGGAGGTAACAACTGTGTCCACTGAGGACATGGCCCAGGAGCGGGAAGGACTGAGGCAAAATGCTGAACTTGATGGAGCTTGCTGCTGGTGCACCCTAACTGTCTTGTCGGTTACACCCATAAACGGAGTGTTCCTTGATGAGTGTCCTGCTTCTCCAGGATATGACCCACCTCCTGCAATGCTCACTTCTGATTGGGAAGTAGAATTAGGCAAAAAGTCGTCCTTATAAGCACAAACTCCTTCCACAAAATCTGAAGGTAGATCCATGTGCTGGGCAGAGGCGGAGGTCCTGAAGCCTTGGACTAGATTTGGTGGCCCACTAGTAATGCTTCCACTGCTAGATGAGAACGGAGCACTCACACTTTGGGAGTGAATGAGGGGCCTGAGAGGAGCAGACATAGTGGTTGGATGGGTGCTGAGTGGGTGCCGACACCCACTCTGGTGTTGGTACTGATAGTCAAGTGGTGGACGAGGTTTATCGGGATCTCCCTTTGCTGTCTCCGTAAACTCCATTGGGTAGCATGCTGCCTTGGACTGGTTATGGTTGAATATTCGTGGCTGGAATAAAGGATTAGCTCCCGTCTTGTCTGCTCCTGACCCTCTCCCATAGGGAGAGACAGTTCTTGCCTTGCAAACAAGGGCGACGTTCACATCTCCCACAGCATGTGGAGCAGCACAAACCTGCTGAGAAGACCTGACATCTAAAGGACTTGGAAACAAGCCTTCCCCCAATTCGGCTAACTCCTGAGGAAGATGAGCAAACTGGGAGTAGGCCGACCCTCCCGGTACCATGCTGGAGTGGGCTGAAGAGGAAGGTTGACTGGTTCTGACCACCTCCACTTTGGCTTGCTGGAGCCACTGGACTTGGCCGGGGTTCTGCTTTAGAAGAGACTTCTGGCTGGTTGCAGCGTGGTTCTGCTGCACCTCCTGATTTTGATATGAGTTGTGGAGGGCTGGGAACGACGGTGACTGGTGGGACAGTTCTCCAGTTACACTTTCCAGCAGCGAGGGAGTTTGCTGTCGTTGTTGCTGGGATGAAGGCAGAGTGCTGACATTGGGAAACGGAGGGGAAACAGAAAGAGGCTTGGGTTGACTGGGTGAGGAAACGCCTGCTGAGTGGGTGGGACTTGAGACTTGCTTTGCATAAAAAGTACAGCTTCTGTCCTTGTTTTTTGCTTGTTCCTCTTCTTTGTTCTGGCTTTTCCTGTCCTGCGCCTGAAGACTGGCTGGATCTTCGCACCTGGACTCACAGACAGACAAAGCTATGGTTTGTTGATGAAGCTGATGAGATGAAGGAGCAGAGTCCTGTTGCTGTTGTTCAGCCTGAAGACACTCCTCTTTGACCCTTGACAACAGGCGCTGGATCTCCCGGTTGGATGGACAGAGACGGCTGGCCTCCATCAGATCCTCCAGAGCAGCGTGGAACTGTCTGAAAGAACACAAACAAGATGGCTGTCAGCCACAAATAATGTAAGACCTCAGGTTGTTTTGTGTCAAAAGAGCAGGAGAGGGCTCATCCGTTTCCCTTCACCTGACTTCCTGATAAATAGTTGTACGAAGTGCTTTAATATTAAACTCGTCTAGTCTTCCTGACCACTCAAAGTACTTTATGCTAAAATTCACATCATCCATTCACACACACCACGTAGCACGGGTAACTGGCAAGATCCGTGCCTTGTGCCCAATTACACTTTGACACGTGCTGGGAACGATGTGATAGAACCATCAACCAGTGAGTATTTTGGTACCAAAAGGGAGAAAATGACACACAAGGCTCTTAGACTACATTCACACTGCAGGTCTTGATGCTCTACTCTGATTCTCTGAGTAAATGAGATTGTTTTGTGTGGCTGTTCACTCTACGACTGAAATGAGACATCAGACTCTCTCCAGAGTGAACGCTTCACGGCTCCAAAGTGACCCGCATGCACAGAAGAGAAGGTCACACTGAATGGAGTCAGAACCAGGAGAGGTGGAGGTGTGATGTGAGCCTTCACCAACAGTTGATTACACCTGTTTAGAGCTGAAAATTGTTTTTATAACTGTAAACTATTTAACTCCTTGTTCCCGCCATTTTCCTGAATCCTTTTTCACTGAAAATGTTCCGGTATTGAGTTAATTCACGGAGACCCCCAGCCAAAGCCGTGGGAAGCAGGAGTGCTGAGGGTGCTGCAGCGCCCTCTTGTGGATGACAAATGATATGCATGTAGAATTTCTGCACGCAAAAATAAAGCATTTTATTAGATTTTGTTTTGAATATAATTTAGCACAACTACAAATACGTACAATAATATTTTCAAATAATCTAAATGTTTATTTTTCATGCCCGTTAGCTCCCTTGCCAACGTGTGTGGGAGGGTTAGGGTTCTGGAAGTTTTGACTTGTCATTTGTGGCTTTTCCAGTGTTGATGGTAACAAGAATAAACCTACATATAAATGCAAATCTACACACGTTAAACATGTGTGCGGTATTTTGTATGTCGCTGATCACAGCACCCCTTTAGGAAATTTGTACCCACGGCACTGCCCCCACCACCCCCTTCACTGAGACCGCGCTCCAGCAGCACCTCCTGCTCCCATTCACAGGCTCTTCAGTATTTTTAATTTCAAAACTTAACAGGATGTCAGATCTGAACCCTTCTGTCAGCGCTTCTCCTCAGGAACGTCCTCACACGACGCTCACCTCCGCTGACTCAGTGGCGTAGGAGACGGATTTAATGCAACATGACCGTTCAGACTGCGGCCGCTTTCTACAACATCAGATGTGTGTTAGAATCAGTACCACATATGAAAGTCACACGGATTGGATTTTAAAAAATCGGATCTGTGCGTTCTGTGTGGGTCGCATGTTGGAAAACAAAAATCAGATTTGATGTGCTTTTGCCTGCCGTGTGAACGTAGTCTAGGTGTTGGCCATCTTCACGTCCCCACCTTAAAAACTCAGACATCTCTGGCAGAGAAGAATGCATTCATGATGCCTCCGAGAGTCCCAGGTATGACGTTTCTACCATGTTTCACCAGGAGCAGGTTCTCAGGCAGAGCCAGGATTTACTGGGGAGATTATATTTTAGGCAGGGATTACAAGAGCCCTGGAGCGGTGGGAAAAGGTAACTGAAGAGGAGGAATCTGGGAATGCTTCCTTGGAAAGTTTGCACTCAGACACATTGAAGCAGTTTGGAAAGATGAACAGGTAGGTGAGTGAATGGATGAATGAATGGATGAATAGATGACAGATGGATCTGGGTGGGTCTCCATCCATCTATTTCCAGCAGCGTAAGCAGAGAAGCCCAGATTTCCATCTCCCTTGGCCAGCTCCTCTGGGGGAATCCTAAGGCGTTCCTTGGCCAGCCGAGAGACATAGTCCCTCCAGTGTGTCCTGGGTCTTCCTTTGAGTCTGCTATCGGTTGGACGTGCCCGGAACACCTCACCAGGGATACATGCAGGAAGCATTCAGACCAGATGCCTGAGCCACCTCATCTGGTCCCTCTCGATGTGACGTAGCAGCAGGTCTACTCCGAGCCCCTCCAGGATGACAGAGCTTCTCACCCCATTTCTAAGGGAGAGCCCAGACACCACTCGTGTTGGCCGCTTGTATCCGTAATCTCATAGCAACGTAGATCAAATGGTAAATCGAGAGATTCGCCTTCTGACTCAGCTCTCTTCACCACGACAGACCGGTACAACACCCGCATCACTGCAGACGTAGCACATGTCCACCTATCGATCTCACGCTCCAGCTTTCCCTCACTCGTGAACTAAACCTGGAGATACTTAAACTCCTCCACTTGGGGCAGAACCTCATCCCTGACCTGGAGAAGGTCATCTACCTTTTTCTGACCATGGTCTCAGGTTCAGAGGAGCTGATTGTCATCCCAGCTGCTTAGCACTCGGCTGTGAACCGCTCCACTGAGAGCTGGAGATCACGTTCTGATGAAGCCAACAGCTTTGGTTCCTTCAACAGGAACGAGCTCGACTTACTGCAATGGGGACCAAGCTCTGACACTGGTCATACAGGAACCTAATGGTGCTTACACATCAGCGTCAGTTCGGTCCCTTCTGGCACAGGAATTTGGTTTCACACACAAGTCAGATTTACATTTTTGGTTCAGAGGCGACTCTTCTCCAGCAGCCAGACTGGGACCGAGGCGACACTACGGACTGATGGGCTGCCTGAAATTATGCCTTCCGACCTACCTACCTACCGGTAGAGTGAGCCGGGGTGGGGGTGGGGGGGTGTATTTTCATGCTTTTGAGTAAACTTCTCTGTCTGTAGCACGGAGCTGCTGATCAGTGGAAACGGAATAAGTTAGCTGTGTGTGTGTGTGTGCCTGTTCTCTGTCTCGGAGCTCTTGCCCTGGCGAGCAGACAGCTGCTCGAGGGAGAAGGCAGTGTGTGTGTGTCTGTGTGTGTGTGTGTCACAAGATTGTCAATCAATCAATTAATTTTATCTGTAGAGCACCTTCCACAACGTCATCAGAAGCCAGAGGTGCTGAACAGCATCATAAAAACATTCCCAGTACCTGGGCATAAGAGCAAGATAAAAACATAAAATCATAAAATAACAAACAAGCAGTATTACAAATACAGAGAAGTAATGGAATAAGACTAGGGCTGCAGCTATCGAATATTTTTGTAATCGAGTACTCTATCGAATCTTTTATCGATTAATCGAGTACTCTAATAAATTACTCTTTTGCGTTTTTAAACCATTATATCAAATAGCATGTTATAAAATATGAAAGACCTCTTGAAATGAGAAAGCAGTTGCCAGTTATTCTTCAAGTTTTATTCAAAATTAGTTTTCAAAACTTCAGCACTTCAACTTTACTTCACAGTAAACAAATGCGAGCGGCTGCGGCCCAAACAGCACCAGAACCGCTCATGGCGCATGCACAAACGTGGCTCGCCAGCTGTTTCCCTATTAACACACGTTCGTTTAATTTCTACACTTTTTTCTCACACTAACAAGGATTGTCGAAAGCATGTTTGCCGTGGTTTTGTCAAATTATACAGATCACACAACATTTTTTTACTTTCTTTCGTTTTCCTCCGCCACTCATAAATTCCCGTGTCCTCCTGCAGCAATCCCGAGGGACAACGGACATCAATAACAACACAGTAAAAAGTCCGACGTGTTGTAAAAACTATTTTTAGCACATTTTAAGTCTGACGTGCTGCTACCAGACGTACGGTGTGAGCAGAAACTGAGTGCTACAAATGAAAAAGTTGCACAGTGCCTGCAGAATATATAGAAATACAGGCTAAAATGCATTATCTTGTAGAGGCTCCGAGTCCGCTTGCAGAAGTGACATTTACATGTGGATGTTTCCTGGTCAGGTGCTGCAGCTTGGAGGATGTGGTGTTGTGGTAGGCTAAATCCATTTTACAGTATTTACACTGGACTACGTTTTCCACCTTACGACGTGAAAAATGGCCCCACACCTTTGACATTTTGTGTCTTTTTCGCACTCCACCGGGGTCCACGTTGTCCACCATGGCTTAAAAGAAAGTTAAGTTGCGTTCGCTACTCGCGTGTGCATTCAGTGCAGTATGCATGTGCGTCACTTATTTCGGTCCGGGTGAAACATGACCCCGGGCGATTTCAAAGCCATGAATTAATTAAACATGAATTAAATGAAGCTTCGAGGCAGAGAATTTGACTCGAGGATTTTTTTGTACTCGAATTATTCGAGGTACTCGAGGAATAGTTTCAGCCCTAAATAAGACTAATCTATTAAAAACAAATGGTGGACAAAATAAGATCAAGCATCCTGATCAAAAGGAAGAAGTATTAAAAACCATGGTGTCAGGGCAATTCAATGAACCCTAGCGCTGAAAAGCAATCAAATAGAAATGAGTCTTTAGACGAGACTTAAAGACTTGAAGGGACGGCGCCTGCCTAATGCTCAATGGCAATTCATTCCACAGAGTTGGAGCCAAAACAGAAAATGCACGATAACCCCTCGATCGATATTTCGACCGGGGGACCACCAGACGTCCCTGCTCGGCTGAGTGAAGAGACCGAGATGGAGCCTACCTGTGCAAAAGTGCAGTAATGTAAGAGGGGGCACTGCCCTGGAGGGCCTTATAAACGAGAGTTAAGGTCTTAAATTTAGCTCGATATTGCACCGGGAGCCAGTGCAGAGCAGCCAGCACATTATGAGGACGCACACAACAAATGAATAAAATAAAGTCGTTCAGAGTCTCCAAAAGCAAAGCAGCTCATGTCTGCCTTTGTTTACTTTATAATGGAGGACACGGTGGACTTTCCCACGTGTAATAAGCTCCGCCCACAAGCTCAGGGATTTTGCGTTCTTGAGAAGTCCCTCGGATTTCTATGTGAACACTACACCGCCCGTAGGAGACCGAACTCACGCCATCCAGCCCCACCAAACCCAGACTGTGCTGACGCTAATGGGTAAGCGACATAACAAAAGGCCTGATACTCCCCACAGGGCCACCCAAAGAACAACATTTAACACCTTCTCCAAATCCCCAAAACACATGTAGACTGGTTGGGCGAACTCCCACGCACCCTCTAGGATCCCCCTAAGGGTATAGAGCTGGTCCAGTGTTCCAAGGCCAGGACCAAAACCACATTACTCCTCCCGAATCCAAGGTTCAACAATCTGATGGACCCTCCTCTCCAGAACCCCTGAATAGACCTTACCAGGAAGGCTCAGGAGTGTGCAGTTGGAACACATCCTACACTCCCCATTTTTTAAATAAGGGGACCACCTCCCCAGTCCGCCAAACCAGTGATAAGACCACGGAGGTAGAACTATGCTCCTGTGCTTCAAATACTAAAGTGAAAAATGGTCTTAATAACTGGAAGGTCGGATTAGCCCATAGCTGAGTTAACAGTCTCTTCCTTCAGAAGATAAATTGACTGAATGAGTAACCAAAGCAAAGTTCTGGTAGAAAAATACCGACTGACTTTGTAAAAAGTGAGAATTTCATGGTTCAGTTTCACTCAGTGGCTTTTCTTGAGGATTTGAAGGTTACCTGCGGCTCCGCTTGGCTCGAGCACGAGCATAAAAGGCTTCATAGGATTTAGTTTTTAGCTCCAGAGCCTTGGTTGCAAACTCCTCTGCAAGGCTGAAGTCCTGCAGAAAAAAAAAGAAGCCATTATGGCTAATTACAACCCATATAACACTTGGTTATAACAAACATGAAAGCATACTGGCGACATTATGGGTACGTGTAGGCAGAAGGGAGATCTTTTACAATGGAAGTTCATTGAAGGTAAGTAATAACCTGAATATTTGGTAATCTGTTTTCTCTTACTCATAAATACGCAACGTTTTTTCATAATATGCACTGAAGCATTGAATGCATTTCATTTTGGTATTAGGCCATTTTATGGTTCTACAGAAAGGTTAAAAACTCATGTTAAAAAAAAGAAAATCCATGTGATTTCATGACTGCTCTTAAGCTAAAACCCAGGTATTTCATTTCTGGCTAATTCGTGTTGGAGGGTACTCATGTGGTCTGATGGCTGTGCACAGAGACCGCATGAGCTCAAGGAAAACTCGTAACAGGGCTTGCTACGGAGTCTTATCCAGCTCGGAGCCCTATAGGGAGCCTAAGTCTCCTCCCTTTCCGGTCGACTCATGGTTGCTCGGAAAAATGAAAAAATGAATGTGAGTCAATGAGGCAAAAAACTCGATTTTCTAATCCGCTTTGCCTTACGCCCTGGATCACATGTTGTACTGCAATTTAAATGAAAAGTAATGATGGGTGTTTCGACCACGCCAGCCACGTACTTTGAGATTTATCAGCTTGTAAAAGTTTGTAATTAGCACGACTACAAATGTGACATCAAAACGTCGCATATGTGACGTCATCATAGAATCTCTTCTGCCCTAGCGTAGAAAACAGACATGGAGACACGGAGAAAAACAGGGAAAATGGCTGTAAGTTCAGCGAACTTCAAATCCTTCCTTCAGGAGGAAAGAACCACCATAACTCACCATGTGGTGAGTAGCAGCTACGCTAGGGGGTGACGTCACATATGCAACGTGCTGATAGGTAGCCATGCTAACTGTGACTGGAAGGATTAATGTTTCTATTAAGGGATACGAGCTGCAACACGTGCCACCAAATGCATAGAATATTAAGAACACACTCTAAAAACTCAACTGTTGTGTCTGTACTTGCTTTGAAACCAAACCATCAGAAATCCCGGACGATGCTTCCACATGGTATTAGAAGTGCGGGTCTGTTCCACTGGTAAAGCTTATGCTTTAAAAGTGAATCTGATGTTAAGCTGTGCTGCTAATGAAAATTAATTAGCTAAAAAATGTAAAAGTCTAGATTCACTAAAGAAATCAGCTGATTCCATTCAAACAAACTGAGAAGAGGCATCTAAAGCCTAGTTTGCACCTCTGTGAGGGTACAGAGTCGTTTAACATCATGATCCGTGGCTCGCCCACAGCGGGTGACAGCAACATCCCCAGTTTTCACTACTGGGAGCACAAGCCCGTGATTGGTCTGCCCTGCCACTCCCTTTAAACTCGTCAGCAGCACAAAGACATCAAGCAGGAGACACAGAGCAGATCACAGAACGTCTTGTGTTTGACAACATGAACAGTTCTGCGACCTTCATTGAAGGAGGACAGAGATGTGCAGCAAACTTGTAACTCGTGAGAGGAAACGTGGGTTTGAAGGTGGCGACCCCATGAAGAGGTGGGGGGCGAACGAGGGATGCATTTGTTTGCGTTAAAAAGTCTCTGAAATACATGAATATAAATACAAATACACAACAGTAAGTACACTACTGTTGACCAGAGACATGACTGTGGTGATGGCGAACACTCACGTCCAGTTTGCGGCGACAGCGGGACAAATTGAGAAGCACACAAACTCGGAGCTGTCTGAAGGACTTCAGCTCATCGCTGGGAAACTTCGGCAGAGCTGACTGATACAAATGAGCAGCCTCCCTCACCTTTCCCTGCTGGAAACGCACAAAGAGAAACCAAGTCGTCGTCAGAAAGTGTGTTCATCACGTTAACTGTGAAGGTGTTTTATCATGAGTGTGTTACCTTGTAAAGTTTGTCTCCTTCTTGAATCATTTTACTCAGTAAAACCATTAAAATATCAGGTTTAGAGGTTGCCATGGCCCACGTCGCCGGTCCTGAACACACACACACACACACACACACACACACACACACACGCACGCACGCACACACACGCACACGCACGCACGCATACACACACACACACACACGCACACGCACGCATGCACACACACACACACACACACACACACAAATTAAAGTTTGTGAGTGAGCTTTGGTCCTGTTCTGCCCGTGCGCACAAACCGATTTTATTCCAGATATCGCTCACCCAGACAGGAACTCTCACAAGATGAAACATGACTTTAATGTAAACAAACATGGCGGAGGAGGAGCGTCTATGGCAGTGCGCTTCCATCACCTTGCTTTCTGATTTGCTACGTGTCACGTTCAACTGATCAGTACGTTCCAGGCCACATCAGTCCAACATATTTGAAACCCTGGATTCATGATCCCAGTGTTCCCAACATCCTTCTGAGTAGACCAGAATGCTCATGACACAACACACGGTAGGATTTTCTGATAAGATTTTCTGGTAATGGTTTATCCTTATGATTGTTGTGAGAGGTGGAGCAAGTGAACCAGGCTGTACACAGCTCTGCGTTGGCTCACACCTTCAACATCAGATAATAAATATACCGTAAATCCTCTAATACAGGCCCGGGCCTGTATTTGACTCAAGCTCACCAAGCTCCAGGCCTTTATTGGAAGGAGGACCAGAATTAGAGGCAGGCCTCAATTTCTACTTGAGCAAAATGAACTAATGGTTCACTGGAGTTTTTGACAATTAATATTGAGCCCACATTTTCAAAGTTAAACACATTTCTTTTAACAACGGTAGTTTCTGCTTCAGCCATCTCACCCCCCCCCCCCCCCCCCCCCCCCCGCGCAGCGGCCGCAAACTCACTGATGCGCCTGCAGCCTCTCGGAGTTCCTGCTGCTCTAAACATTAAAATAATTATTTCATTTTCTGTTCCTCACTTCTGATGACCTTCAGTGCTGTCTGTTTGTTGCAACCACCAGGTACAAAAACTAACTTGTTTTTATTTGACTATTTTTCTGTCCTGCCTGTTTATTATCTTCCTGCATCTCCTCTCAATCCTAAAGAAAAACTGCTACCTGGGTTCATATAAATTCACCTCATGAGTTACCTTTGAACTGCAGTTCTAAAAGATCTACCGACCGCAAAAACAGCGGAGTGCGCGCCGGCCACATCAGTTAGGTGCGTCACCGAGGACAAAACAGGTGATGCACCCCGATCCACAGCAGCGAAAAGCATCAGGCACAAATAAAAGACAGAAAACATAAAAGGAAATGAGCCGACATGAACAATCGCGTGTTAAACTAGTTTTTGAGGTGGCGACACCTGATTTGATAACGTTACTGTGGCCGTGCTCAGGACGCAGATGTCTGGAGCGCGTCAACAATCTGAGCTTTGCATGCGCAAGCTGGTTAAGGTTAGGATGGGGTGAGGGGAAGGTTAAATTGCAAGAGGGTAAACGTCACAATTTGGTTAAATGTCCGTTTTACGGCGCGTGTCAGTACCGACGCTCTGGCACAGCGCGTTGCCCCCCGATGCGCAGGAGCGTGTCACCTGCTGACAGCAGGCTGCTGTCTTTTCCGAGGGCTGCATCTTGCCGGTCATTATCACATGACAGCGACTAGTCGATGACAGGCATAAAAAGTCACTATAGAGCGGTGAAGTCGACTAGTGACTAGTTCATACAACCCCTGCTACTGCTCCCCAGAGTGTTCTGCAGCATAATCAGCACGTTCTCTTTGAACTTGATATCAAAATTTCGTCTCCTCTTCGTCTCCGCACGGTTGAAGTTACCCTCGCGGTCTGTCACTGGCAAATCAAAAGTGAGACGGATGACACAACCGCCCCCCGTACTTGCTTGTTACCACATTCCACCCGGCCACAATAGAAAACCGGCCATTATTCACCTCCGCTGACTCCGACACCGGCCAAAATATGATACCCGGCAGTTAATTAAATACAGGCTAATATTAGAGGATTTACGGTAGAAAATGTTTTTTATTTGTTTGTCCAACTCCTTTGTGCCCAACTGACCAAAGGGTTCAGCTCTGGCTGTGGGTCAGAACCCAATCCATGACACAGTTCCCTGACTCAGCAGCAGGAATCATGCAAAAGTAAAACAGATTGTGTTTTTTACCTATTTTGGCTCCCTTTTTGAGCAGCGCAATCACAGCTGAAGTGTTTCTGCAGCCAACAGCTCGGTCCAGAGGCCGCATCCCGCTGCAGTCCACGTGCTCCACCAAGGCACCATGATCAACCAGGTACTGGACCTGCAGCAGTACACAGACAGATGGGGTAAGTAGAGTTGCTTGTGCTTCAGAGGGAGCTGTCACTAACCGAGAATGGCCGCCGGAAGCCCACCCAAAACAAATACCAAAGTTACTGATTCTTCTACTGCCTGCAACTTCTCAAAGAAATTTTAAGTTTAAAGGTCCTTTTGCAAAAGTCGCCATTAGACGTTTGAGACAGTCGAGCAGATTTTACATCGAAGATGCTTTTAAAAGATGGAGAGAGCTTCATGATCCTCACGGGCTCAGAACTGATGAAGAGATAAATACTGAGTCTGTATTTTAGAGAAATGTAACATAAATTTAGATA
>NC_091758.1:14145200-14321546 GCF_043380555.1 Nothobranchius furzeri | reverse complement strand
TACAGCAGCGATCCAAGTGAGCCAACGAGACTTGTTAATGCTAGATACTTGGTCTCCGTGGTTTTGCCTCTAAGCAGGAAAACGGTGAAAAGTTATCTTGTTTTCCACCCTTTTCCCCTGGCGATCACATTTGCCACCCCACAACACAGCAACGATTTACTAGAGTTGTGTAATATATCGACCAAATCAATAATGGATTTATTTAAGCTGCAAGAACAAGACTGAGCGCGCTGTTTACAGTAGTAACAAGCAACAAGTAGGACTCACACGCCTCCAACAGTGCGGCTGCATCGGTGATGATGTCACGATCACAAGTCCTATATAGCACTGGCTAACTAGATCTGCAATGAGTTAACGCCAGTCTGTAAACTTCAAGCTTCACTCTGGGGGCAACGAGAAGGAATTGATCTTGTGTGCATTGTAGCTAAGTCATTAGCGTAGCATCAGTCTATTGTTTCAGCTCTTTCTGCTGACTCCACTTTCCCATGTCGTATAGGGCGTGGTTTAGCTCCTTCCAGAGGAGGGGGAGCAGGGGCATAGCTACAGATATTCAAATTTTATATGCTTCTCCACCTCTCCTAGATGATGTCACGCTACAGGCAACAACTTTAAAATGTTACTATAATATAGTCTAATGAGCTTTGAAAGAAAAGCGTCTGGACTTCTTTGAGTTGCTTGGGTGAGCTCATTGTGAAGCCTGGCCCCACCGTATCATGTGAATTCCTGAGGTCAGATGGCCCAGGAGCTCACCCGAAACTCTGGCTGAATTGGACCCACACCCACCCTCACACCTTGGCTCATGTGTTTATGTAGAAGATCATCAGGGGGTCTTTTGTTCCCTCTTCGGGGGGAAACTCTCACTGGGTTTAAATCTGGGACTCTCCACCATTTGACCTTAGAACTGAAGAAGCCTCTCGGATGAGAGGTGAAACGTCTTCAAGCAACTCAAAGAGGTCCAGACACTTTTCTTTCAAAGCTCATTAGACTACAATGACCTAGATGACTGAGAACCTTCACAGACATAACTATAATATAGGCATTCTAGCTTTGTTTTCAGTCAAATAACTAATGAATCTGTTTTAATTAACTTTAAGTAGAGAGGAGTTTCACAGTACTTTAGTAAGATCTCAACAAAATTCCATAAAAATTCTTAGCAAAAAAGAATTTTATTAAAAGATTTTCACTACTGGATGGCTTTACTTAAAACAGCCCGGCTTTAGTAAGATGGGCTTCACAAACCACTTCAGGGTCACCACAGAAAGCTGCCAGGTCAAGAGGAGTGCGCCCGCTGCGGTCAGCGTGAGCGGTGTCAGCTCCTCTCTCCACCAGCTCCCTGACCAATAAGAGCTGGCCTTTCAGACACGCCCAGCTCAGCGCCGTTAAGCCCTCCCTGTCAGCCTGGTCCAGAGATGAGCCTGGAGACAGAAATAGAAAGAACCATTAAAGATGTGGGGATCACAGTTGGCTAATTCTAATTCGGTTTTAATGCAAAGTTCCACATTACAAAGGCAAGGCAATTTCAGTTATTGCTGGGTTTCAGATGACTTTGCATCTACTTTGCTGTGGGCGTGTCGTGCATGGGGGTCAGGAAGTAGATGCCGCTGAACAGAAACGTTGTTGCTTTGTTCACTCTGCCTCGAAATGCCCAAAGTCTGTGCGGTCTACGGTTGTAGCAATCGCTCCAATCGGGAAAAAAACTAAAGTTTTTTCGTGTTCCGAAAGTTGTGTGCCACCAAGGACAGGGTCTGGAACATATTTTAACACCTCTCTCTGTTCCAAACAAGGGTTCCATCTTTTCACCTGGACCTGCACATGACCTCTGACCTTTCATAAACAGCTAGTGTTCGTGTGTGTGAGGTCCTGTCTGGACATGAGACCCCTGAGTTGCACTATTTGATGCAGATGATAAAACGCTGATCTAGTTCTAGCCTAAATGTGACCAGTGAAGCTCAGGTCTGAATCAATTATGACTCCAAGATTTCTAACCTGGGTCTTTGTCTTTATTCCTCTGGAGCCAAACTGAGCAATAACCTCCATCCTATCCTTCTGATTTCCAAAGACCATAACTTCAGTCGTGTCTTTGTTTAACTGGAGGACGATTGGTTGCATCCAATCCATAACTTGCTCCAAACTCTGATAGAGTGAGTCTAAAGGACCACAGTCTACGTAGATCTGGGTGTCATCTGCATAACATGATAGACAATGTTGTTATTGTTTATGACCTGACCCACTGGGAGCATGTAGAGATTGAAGAGCTTTGATTTGTGATCACCATTAGTAACAACATAACTCCTGTCTTTGAGATAAGATTGGAACCAACTATGATAGTAGTTGATAGTATTTAAATCACGGTTTTGCCAACCTATTTATTGGGTTTGTTGTGAGTAAGAACTCAGTCTGAATGTAAACCCCTTTAATAAGTCATGTAGCCTCTGTGTGAAATCACCCATGGATAACCAAGCTTAGCTGGATGTGAGGTGGAAGTTACCATGGTCCAGCAGCAGCTGGGCAGCTGTTAAATGTCCTTCTGAGGCTGCCGTCATCAGAGCCGTTCGACCCTGCTGATCAACCCGGTTCAACTCAACATCGTGGTTCAGTAACAGCTCGACCACCTGATAGAGACAAACAGATGCTTTTTAGATCACACACACACACACACACACACACACACACACACACACACACACACACACACACACACACACACACACATATATATATATATATATATATATATATATATATATATATATATGTTGGAGATTTTTTATGTATTACTGTCTTAAATGCTCCTTTTTAAGTAATCATATGTTAATAAGTAAGCCACAGAGTTCTTTCTCATTCTCTCTATTACTGTGGAAAGCGGCCTGATGTCTATCTGTAGGGGGTTGGGAAGGGTCTGCTTGGCAACAGGGAAGCTAGTAGCCACCCCTGTAACTTGAGACTTCCTTTTTAGAAGGTCCCGCCTTAGATAGAAGCAACAGTGTTTGTTATTGGTTAAGTGTGGACAGTGATGGATCATCCTTTGTCTCTGCTTGCCTGTGTTTAAACAAAACTAGCTATGATGCAGGGAGGAGGCCAGAGTAGATCGAACGAGGGCCTTGGACAGGCTCTCGGCTTGTCTCTCTCCGCTGTACCCCATGTAAAAAAAACCCTACTGACTTCCTCTCCTGTGTGGTTCATTTCAGGGTTACGTGTCAGGATTTAAAAATACCCAACATTTTGGTGCCGTGACTTGGCGTACAGGGGCTGCTGAGGGATGTCGTCGAAGGGCTGCAATGGCACGGCTTTAAAGTCCCGGGGCTTCCATTGTCCCATGGGCTAGCTGCTTGGACGTTGTCTCCCATCGTGTCCGCTCCTACGTATGGCTCGGTTTGATCCACACGTCCCAGGGGAGAGGCTGATCAGTAAGTTCCTTATATAGGAAACATTATTTCTGATTGGCTTAATGAACTGACCTGAATTGGAATGTTTATTATGTGAAGTGCCTTGAGACGACTCTTGTCGCGATTTGGCGCTATATAAATAAACTTGAATTGAATTAAGTCTGTTTTCCTTTTACACCTAATCAAAGTGAGTGATTGGTATTTAAAATAAACGACTAAAATAAAACATTTAATCCTGTAGAGGTAATGATAAAAAGCTAAAATGAAGAGTTTACTCGTGAAGGAGTCAAAAAGTGTGTTATACAAAGTCAAAATGAGAAGTAAAACTAAGAAATTAAAGGAAAATGAAATAAGAAGTCATTTTATATTAATAAATTAGAAATTTTATATAAATGAACGTATGAATGCTGTTATATTATTATAACAAAGATAATTTTGTTATCCATGTCTTGTTGGCCATAACTTTGTTTCTGAGAGCTCTCACACTAACTTTCCTCTATTTTTCCTCATAAACTGTGTGAATGGTGTCGTGCTGTTAGTGGCTTTGCATTTTGGTGCATTTTGGTCAAACTTTTAATTTTAATTTGGCTTGGAGTTGTGTTGTGGTCAGATAAAAGCTCTGTTCTGTATTTTGCTGTTGGCTGGGGCATGCCTTTGAAGTGTTTGCTGGAGCAAGGTGTGTGTGTCTCTTGGAGTGAACCACACATTTACAGCATTTTATTTACAGCCTTTTAGGAGAATTTTTTCAACATACGATCTATAAAATTGCCTCAAAAATCAGGCCAATATGTGCCCTAAACGAGGAAAAATTCCCACAATCTGCTGGTCTTGTTCAAAGAAACAATGGCACAATAAAAAGCAGGCTAACAAAATGCATGGAAAAAACAAAAGGCCTGGCTTGAATGTTTAGATCTAGTCAAACTCTATGTGAGCACAACATCAACAAATAATGGGTTAGCTCCGTTTCACCCACTGGTGGTCTACACAGCGTCTCAGGACAGGGTCTGGAACATATTTAACATCTCTCTGTTCCAAACAAGGGTTCCATCTTTTCACCTGGACCTGCACATGACCTCTAACCTTTCATAAACCGCTAGTGTTCGTGTGTGTGTCTCTGGTGTGTTCATGTGTGTGCCTGTGTGTGTGTATGATTGTGTTGCTGTGTGTGTGCTTTTGTGCGAGAGTTGTTTGTATCTGTCCCTGGTATCTGTGTGTGTGTGTGTGTGTGTGTGTGTGTGTGTGTGTGTGTGTGTGTGTGTGTGTGTGTGTGTGTGTGTGTGTGTGTGTGTGTGTGTGTGTGTGTGTGTGTGTGCCTGAGTGTGTTACCTGTGAGTGACCTTGTCTCACAGCGCTGGACAGCGGACTGAGCCCCTGCCTGTTGCTTTGCTCTGCAGCTGCCCCCTGATCCAACAACAGCCTGCAGATGGCAAGCTGGCCGCGTCCCGCTGCTGCGGTCAGAGCTGAGGAACACAAAGAGAACGTGGTTCTGTAGGTTCTGGTTTCATGAGAAAAGCCTGGTTTGTCGTAAACTTTACACTACTGACATTATGAGACCAATGCATCATTTATGTTTAACATTGCATAAGCATGTATAAATCATACATTAGGTAATTATTAGGTTATAATCAGAGATCCTTCTAACTGCAAGTGTGCACTTCTCCACATTCTCTGTGAACAGCAAATAAAATAAAATTAAATAATTAAATAAAATCTAATCTGAACAATAAATAAAATAAACACATAATTTATGTTGGGCAAAAGGAGATCTGAGGCGCTCAAAGGCTGCAACATTTTTGGAATTTTGCATCTCCTGAGTGCCTCGGATCTCCTTTTGCCCAACATTCATGTGGATCCCTTGGCTGAAGAGCACCAGTGAGAGGACCAGATAAAAGGCAGCACCTCCAGCATTTTTTCTACGTTCAAAACACATCATTTATTCTGAACCATTTAATAATGCAGCCCATTCAGTAACAGGTAACAAGTGGTAACTACAGCTAAAGAATGACTAGCACTGTCCAGTTCACTCTACGCAACCAATCAATGTCGCTGACAGCACTTAGTGTGTCAGGTAGTGGTCAAGAGACCATGGAAGGGATCGCTCACCTGTTCACCGCACATAAATCAGTTTTATCTTTGTCAAGATCTCCCATCTTCCTAAATCATCCTCCGGTTATCCAACTGGAACCAGTTAAAGTTCCTGATCATTTCCTTAGTCCTGCTGTAACCCTGATTCTGTGGCTCAGGTAATCATCACTAAGGTATAATAACTAGATTACAACCATCACTGGGTTTAAATGATATCAGAATAAGCTGAAGAATGTGCAGCTGTTGAAGAATCGGTGAACCTGTAGTCACCTCTGTGGTGAACAAACTGAACTCCTCACTTTTCTCCACTGGATGCCAGTCACATCAGCCCTACTCAATCCAGATGTGTGCAATTCGATTCAGTTTATTTAGAAAGCGCCAAATCACGACAAGAGTCATCTCAAGGCGCTTCACGTGAGCATTCCAATACAGGCCAGTTCAATAAGCCAGTCAGTAAAAAGTTCCCTGTAGGGCTTTGGAGCTGACACCATCACCCAGGACCTCAACTGGGAGCCCACCATCACCTCCATCATAAAAGGCCCAGCAGAGGATGAACTTCCTGAGGCAGCTGAAGAAATTCTACCCATCGGTACAGTCGATGAGGCATTTCTACACCGCAGCCATCGAGTCCATCCTCACCTCTTCAATCCCCGTGTGGTACGCTGGAGCCACCATCAGGGACAAGAAGAGGCTGCAGCATGTCGTACGCGCTGCTGAGAAGGTCAGGACCTGTACACCTCCAGGACATTGAGTCGTGCAGGTCGGATAGCAGCTGACCCGTGTCACCCTGGACACAGTGTTTTTTACTTGCTCCCATCTGGCAGGTGGCTCAGGTCCGTTCGGACCAGAACCTCTCACCACAAGAACAGTTTCTTCCCCTCTGCGGTTGGTCTCATGAACGACGATCCTAGGTCTGCCCTCTCCAGTCGCTTGGTTCCAGTCACATGACCCGGTGTTGTGTTTGCACCTGAACTGATCCGCTCTGATCAGTGCCTACACTGTACATATGGTAGCTACTTCTCAAATTATTTCCATTCATCTCTTATTTTTATCTTCTTTGCACCAAGTACCGCAGCAAATTCCTAGTGCTGTGATTTCTCACACATTAGGAAATAAAACCTTCTGATTCTGAAGGCATTACGGGAGTGCTGCGCCATTTTTAATGTCCACAAAAGACAAGAACAAACTGAGAGGCAGCTTAAAGGCAGCTCATATTAAAACAGATGCAAAGAAACAATACCCAGGAAAATGTTAGTGTCTTAGAAATGTGGACTGTAATCTCAGCAGTGGAGAAGAGACCCGGAGATCTACCGCCGTTCAGCCTCCTGTGGGTTATTTCTGCAAATGGAGCTGCTTTTCTCCTCTCTGTTTATGTAGAAAATGCACAAAATCACCTGCAAATGTAAGCTAACTTCACCCAGTCAGAAGAGCAAATCAACCACTGATGAAGGCTCGTGATCCAGAGCTGCTGCTGCTCTTCTTGTGCCAGAGTTCAGGACACGCTGGACAAGTGATCCCGAGTCTTGGTAAAATGGATTTTTTAATCTGAATTGTTGAAAAATTGGATAACTAATTTTTCTATTAAGTCACATTTAATTTTTTTGCACAAATGAAAACTGATGCATGAGACATGACTGCATAAAATATTCTAGGACTTATTATGATGGATCAGGTCACAGTTAGTAAAGCGTTACCACGGTCACATAAACATGCTTCCACCACAACTGCTGCTGTTATTACAAGGAGCTGCTATGCTGAACCTCGAAACCCAATTAACATTCTCCGACTTAGAGGAGGCGTTCTTGTATTTTAATTCTGTTTTGTGTTTTTTATCTTGAGAGGCGCGAAATAAAAGATCGCTTTCTTTCTTTCTTTCTTTCTTTCTTTCTTTCTTTCTTTCTTTCTTTCTTTCTTTCTTTCTTTCTTTCTTTCTTTCTTTCTTTCTTTCTTTCTTTCTTTCTTTCTTTCTTTCTTTCTTTCTTTCTTTCTTTCTTTCTTTCTTTCTTTCACGTTAGATGAAAAGAACAGGCATCATCATCCACCTGAACCTGAGACAAACAGGTACCAGACTACATGTCTGGATCAACAGAATCACACCACATGCAGAGGCATTAGTGTCATTCAGGTTTACATCTTAGTGTGCACAGAGTGAATGAACAACCTTGTTCAACAACAGCAGAAGCCTTTAGCAGATGCACTCATCTCGTTTATCTGGATGGAAAGTCACCAATGAGGTCATCTGATGCTGTGCTGCTTCCAAGCTAGGCTGAACTTATGACGGTCAGACCACTCAAGTGTTCTGGTGCCATAGATGGGCCTCGGTTTGATGCTTCAGTCAGCAGCAGCAGCTAACAGGGAGAGCTGGGCTCACTTCTACCTCCGGCATTGACCCTGTTGAGACCAGAAATCCGCCAGACAAGCAGCTTGTTTTGGTCTGAATGAAATTATTGTAAATACACAACAAGTAATTATATGATTATAATATATTATATTTATATAGGGAAGCCTCTCTCTGACACTTTCACAGGCAGACTTAGGCCCGTATGTATGGATGTTCCCCTTCCGGGGGCGACGGTGGCACAGGAGTTAAGTGCTCGCCCCGTAATCGGAAGGCTGCAGGTTCGAGCCCCGCTCAGTCTGTCACGTCCTTGGGCAAGACACTTAACCCACCTTGCCTGCTGGTGGTGGTCGGAGGGACCGGTGGCGCCAGTGCTCGGCAGCCTCGCCTCTGTCAGTGCACCCCAGGGCAGCTGTGGCTACATCGTAGCTCATCCCCACCAGGGTGTGAATGGGTGAATGACTGATTGTGTTGTAAAGCACCTTGGGGGGTTCCAGGACTCTAGAAGGCGCTATATCAAATACAGGCCATTTACCATTTATAAACAACTCATTTAACATATATTCACAGAACAATGGCAGAGGGCACCCTACAACCTGAGGGAGACGCTGCCTGCAGAAAGCAACAGAAAAAGTAAATAAAATTTGCAGATGGCTGAAAGCTGGTGTGGTGTTTTCACAGCCTTTTTGATGCATGTGGGCTACTGTAGCTGCACTTCCTCCTCTGAACTGCGTGTTTATTTTGTTTGAGTGTGTGTGCGTGTGTGTACTTGTCTTTTTGTGTTTAAGTGGACAAATTTGAACTTTAACCTGTAATATGTGGAAATTTCTGCATTGTGGGGACATCTTGCTGGTCCACACTATGCTAAGCACCCTAAAACTTGGTTTTAGAGGTAAGGTGTAAATTAAATTTTAGTTTGGGTTAGTTTAGGAACAGGACCCCATTGGTTAAGGTTAGGATATGGGTGCATAGTGGAGTCACCAAAATGAATGGAGGTCAATGGAGGCCCACACAAATATTGTATTGACCCGAATATAGAACGACACCAATTATAAGACGACCCGCCTTTCCAAGACTAATCTTCAGGAAAAGACAAAAAATCACTTTTTCAATAAACTTTTTTCATAGAAAATTTGAGAAGAAATACTGAGCAAAAATGCTATTTTAATGCAAACTATCATAACTGTGCTGACATGTGATATCAAAAGTCAAATGAGTCTTTTATTCACTGATGCCCTCTGCCTCGCTGTACTCACTCACTCTCATGCTGCTGCGGTCCCAGTGTTCCATCAGAGCACTACTCCTGCCGGCTTCTCCCTTTGAACATCGTCCTCACTGCCATCCAATGTAAGCATGCATGCAAAGTTTGATGCCTCATCTTAAAATTTGCTTAACTCTGCCTCAGTATGTTAACTTGCCCCACTTTTGGTCCACTCTGCTCCGGACCTCCCGTCTCCATTTTGTTCTCCTGTTGAGAACATACTGTCATGTTCTGAGGAAGGTGCTTAACCGAAGACATGCAGAATCAACATGACAAGTTAAGTAGAAAGAAAGATTATTTATCTATGCAAAACTGGAACTAAGGGTGCACCGGGAAGTCCGGTGAGAGCGAAGCGGGGCAGGAGGGAGTCTGAGGAGGAGAGAGGCAGGTGAGTCCTGGGAGGTGAAATAGCTTGGTGGGTTTGGATTGTTCAGGACGTACAGGAGGCGAGACCTGTTGAGCATGGGGGGAGGCAGTGAGCCGAGGTTCAGAGTCCAACAGGAGGGGTAGGAGAGCGTAGAGAGAGCGGTCGGTCAGAGGTGGAAGAAGAGACGTTGTTCAAGGTGATCCAGAGGGTTATGGTGTAGCGACATGAATGGCCTCATTTGTGACCCAAAGGTCACACTTCCTCAGCTGGGTCAAGCTGTCCTGGCTGTACTTCTACCAACAGATTATCCATCACAGGAGACACAAAGTCTGCTGTAAACCATCTTTAATATGGCTGGCTTTATCTGACTGCTGCTCCGTCCGCAAGACGAAGGACACTTCAAGATTTAAAATAATCATTTTTTAATAAACTCTTTTCACTGTCTATTACAATGTTCATAAATAATCATCATGGTTCATTATAAATGTATTTAATAACTGAAATGAATTATTATTCTTTGGTTAATAATAATTATTATTGATGATAATCAATAATGTTTAACAGTGACAAGAAGATCATGTGCAGTTATACACACCATGCAGGACACAGTTTATCAGGTTAAGGTAACTGCACTCACATGTCTTTGTTCCATAACACCAGAGCTTTCTGTCTCTGAGAGGGCGTGTTCTGAGGTATGTTAAATCTACATGTCAAAATCTAATTCGTTAGAATAAGATTACCGGCCGTCTCATAAAACCTAACTCCTCAGTTCAAGTTCAGTTCTTGAGCTCACCAAATTCTCTCCGTGGCACGAGAGTCCAGATGATCGAGTCAGCCGTTCGAAACCTCTACTAAAGCTTTTCTGTCACACCGATAGAATTGCTTCAACAGAAACGCCATCTGCAGCAAAGCTGACGCAAAACTCCTTCAGAGTTAATTTTAAGACACAAAACCATCCACCTGTGTGCCTGCGGCAACTCTAGGACCAGAGAGTCGGTACCACTGGTCTACCCTACCGGACCGGGTACCCAGAGGCTGATCAACACCCTCCCTTGGCCTCCGGATCCAAACAGAGGGTCGTCTGAACGGTGAGGTAGAACACGAGATTGCGTCTGTATGCCTGTTTTATTAAGAAATAATTTAGCTTAACTGCAAACCAAACTCTTTCACCCAGAACACGTTTTTCTCTCTCTAAGATAAAAACCGTCTGAGACCTACATTCACACATTCAAACACACACGCTTCATGCTTAGTTTCATCCAGACACAGGTTGCTTTAATACCAAGTTTTAATACCAAAGCTTTTATACTGACTTGTCTTTTAAATTGTTAGTAATAAATTCTTCACTTTTTAAAACTGACTCTTCTTTGAAATAAAACACAGATTGGTGTACATTGATCACTGAACGAGCAAAGATCTCTTTAGATCTTCTGAATTAATAAATAAACTTTTGCTATTAATTTAAATCTCTTAAAATAAATATTAATCTTTTGATTAAATATAGACCAAGCCAGTTGGTGTATGAACTTCTCTCGATTATATAAATATCCGTGGATAAATATATATATATATATATATATATATATATATATATATATAAAGTTTCATTGCCAATTCCTTTGATCTTTCTCAGAATTTAACAAAGTTGAAATAGCAACCACTTAAATTCTAGTTTTGTAGATTAACAACGCTACAATGGTAATTGTAAAGCGGTGTTGATGGTGCCTGAAGTGATGAGAGGAGACAGTCAAAAACTACGCGAAAAATCCAGACCAAAAAACGATCAAAGACAAAATGAGAGTAATCCAAGAAACTAGAACTAGTGGCTGATACTACTAAAACTGTAGCAATCATCCAGCGAAGTGTGGTGTCCTCATCGTCCTTTTAAACCTGACCCAATGAGTGATGATTGGATTCAGCTGCTGCCTCTCCGTCTCTCCCACTTGAAAGAAGGCTCAAAGATTGTCTATGGACAGGTGGCTCACCTTGGCTCATGACAGTACCTCCCACTCAACGGACGCACCCTGGCATCCCAGCAGTGGCCTTGGAGGCCTCGAAGTCAGCGATGAGGGACGGGTCCTCGATGAACGACCGGGGAATCCAGGACCTTTCCTCCGGACCGCACCACTCCTAGTCGACCAGGTACTGCAGGCCCTGACCATGTGTAATGGGAGTCGACGATCCGACGGACCTGATAGACGAGGCCCCCCTTGTAGAGCCGGGCAGGAGGAAGCGGAGCGGGGCACAAGGGACTGGTGACCAAGGGCTTGACCAAGGAAAGGTGAAACGTAGGGTGGATCCAGAGGGACTGTGGGAGGTCCAGGCGGACGGTAGTTGGACTGGGCGCTGCTGAAACCCTGAAGAGGCCAATGAAGAGTGGAGCCAACTTCCTGGAAGTAGCTTTGAGGGGAACGTCCCTCGCGGACAACCAAACCATCTGACCTGGGGTGTGGGTAGGAGCCGGGCGGCGGTGACGATGGGCCAGGCGTCAATTCTTATCCACCGTACGTTGAAGGGCTGCCCTGGTTGTGGCCCATGCGCGCCGAGCCCGGTGAAGAAACTGAGGTACAGTTGTGGCACTGCGTGTCTGGGAAGGGAATAGTGAGGGTTGATAGCCAAGCAAGGATTCGAACGGAGAATGACCTGTAGCCGAGGACACATGGCTGTTGTGGGCATACTCCACCCAGTTGAGTTGGGTACTCCAGGCAGATGGGTTGGTAGAGCAGAAACAACGCAGCATGGCACCCAGCTCCTGATTCATGCACTTGCATTGTCCATTGGTCTGAGGGTGAAAACCTGAGGTCAAGGCCACACGGGCCCCCAGGAAGGCCACAAACTCCTTCCAGACCTTGGAGACAAACTGGGGACCGCGGTCTGAAAGGATCTCCTCAGGGATTCCATGGAGCCGGAAAACATGTTTGATCGGGAGCTAGGCAGTGACAACAGAGGAGGGAAGAGATTTTAGAGGGACCAGATGACAGGCTTTAGAGAAATTATCAACAATAGTCAGGATGGAGTTGAAACCATGGGAGTCTGGTAACCCACAAACAAAATCCAGAGCGATGTGTGACCAAGGGCGTGAAGGGGTAGGAAGAGGACACAACAGACCGGCGGGAGGTTGGTTGTTACGTTTTTGTTGAGGACAAATGTGGCAAGCAGAGATGTAATCCTTTACGTCTTTGTATAGGGATGGCCACCAGAAGGAGCGTCTTATGAGCGCTAAGGTACGCCCCACTCCAGGGTGGATAGCGAATTTACTGGTGTGGGCCCAGTGGATGATTTTCCCCATCTGGCCCTGTGGAACAAAGTCTGTTCGGGAGAACATTACCTGGACCTGGGTCTGTTTTGAGGGCCTCTAGGATCTGGTCTCTTATCTCCCAGTTAAGTCCCCCTACTACACAGTAAGGTGGTATGATGGTAGCGGGACCAGGCTTGTCATCCTGCGAGTTCTGGCGAGACAGGGTGTTGGGTTTTGTGTTCTTGGACCCTGGCCAATAAGAAATCATAAAGTGGAATCTGGAGAAAAACAGTGACCATTGATGATGTCTACGGTTTAGCCTTTTGGCTTCCTTGAGGTAGACCAGGTTTTAATGGTCTGTCCAGATGATTAATGGAAGTTCAGAGCCCTCTAGCCAGTAACTCAATTCTTCGAGGGTTAACTTCACTGCTAGTAACTCTCAGTCACCTATCATACCTGCTTTCAGCTGGAGTCAGGCACCGTGAAAAGAAGTCACAGGGGTAAAGCTTATGGTCGGAAGGGGATGCCTGTGACAGAACAGCTCCAACCCCGGTATCAGAGGCATCCACTTCCAGGGTGAACTGTAGGCTGGTGTCTGGTCTGGTTAGTGCCAAAGCATCTGCAATTTTTTTCTTGAGGACCACGAATGCAGCTTCGGGTTCTGGGGACCAAGAGAATGGTTTAGAAACAGAGGTGAGGCGGGTTAGATGAGCCACAGTCTGGCTGCAGTTACATATGAATCGTCAGTAAAAATTAGCAAAGCCCAAAAATTGCTGCAACTGTTTCCTGGTAGTAGGGGTGGGCCATTTTGTAACGGCCTGGACCTTTTCTGGGTCTGCCTTTAACCGACCACTCTCTATGACAAACCCCAGAAACTTTATCGTTGACACGTGGAATTCGCACTTCTCTGCCTGTACGTACAATCGATTCTCCAAGAGTCGTTGCAGCACCCCTCTGTCATGCCTCTGGTGGATGGTTTGCGTCCTGGAAAATTTCAAAATGTCTTCCAGATAGATAGTTACAAAGTCAATGATATAGTCACCAAGCACTGAGTGGACAAGGGCCTGGAAAACAGCGGGGTCATTGGTAAGTCTGAACAGCATGACCAGGTATTCGAAATGCCCGAGTGGAGTCTTGAATGCCATTTTCCATTCGTCACCCTGCCGGATCCTCACCAGGTGATAGGCTTTTTGGAGGTCCAGTCTGGAAAAGATGGTGGCATCCCGCATGGGCTCAAATATGGAGGAGCGCAGAGGTAAAGGGTGTTTGTTTTTAACGGTGATTTGGTTGAATCCTCTGTAGTCTATACATGGCCTAAGGGTACCATCCTTTTTCTGGGCAAAGACAAATCCCGCACCCAAGGGTGATGTGGAAGGCCTGATGGGGCCAGCAGCCAAGGACTCTGTAATATATTTCTGTCACGTTCTGCCCCTGCCCTCCTGACTGTGTTTCTCTCCTGCCCTGATTAGTCCGTATTGTTCTCACCTGTCCCTCGTTAACCTGCCCATGTTTCCCTAATTAGCCTCCTGTATTTATACCTCCTGTTTTGCTCCTGTCCTTTGTCAGATCATTGTTGCTTGTAGTCCTTGAGTTTTGTTCCTGTCGTTCCCAGTCCTCCATTAAAACCATTTTAATTTTACTGAAGCCTGCATTTTTTACCTCCTGGTCAGCTCTGCCACACATGGTCCGCCATCATCCACATCTACATCGTGACAATTTCTCCATGCTATCCCTCTCTGGTTTAGAGAGACTGTAGACGACTGGATTGAAGTGGAGCCCCGGGTAACAGGTCAATGCCACAGTAGAATAGATGGTGTGGTGGCAGTGAGGAGGTGTTGTCTTTGCTGAATACCTGTTGGAGGTCGTGGTAAGCAGTAGGGAATCGAGTGAGTTCTAGGGGTTCTGGAGCAGTGGTGGTGATGTTCCAGGGTCTAGGAGGAGCGGATAGGAGGCACCTTTCAGAGCATTCGGGACTCCAGGCCTCTACTCGATTGGACCACCAGTCCAGATGTGGATTGTGGATGGAAAGCCACGAATGTCCCAAAACATTCAGGTTCTGTGGAGATGGGAACACAAGGAATGAATGTGTCTCAATGTGGTTACCTGAAACCTGGAGCTGGAGTGGAGCTGTCTGGTGGGTGATGGTGGATAGAGCTCTACCATAAAGTGAGGAGATGGTAAGTGGGGTAGAGATTGGGATGGTTGGAATCTCCCATTTTTGCACCAACTCTGGATCCATCAGAGACTGTTCACATCCAGAATCCAGGAGGGCGGAGAGTTGATGGTGTCGGCCTTTGAAATTAATTGAACAAGGGAGAGTACACCGAGAGGTAGTAGATTTTGAATGACTGCACACCAGCTTTCCTGAATCTACTGGTGGGCTCTGCCTTTTACCAGAGCCGGGCAGTTCTGTACATAGTGTCCCGGGTGTCCACAATACATGCAGAGACCTGACCTTAGTCGGTGCTGCCTCTCCTCCTGGGTGAGGTGGGACCTTCCCAGCTGCATAGGCTCTTCGGTAGAACCTGGCGACAAGGAAGCTCGAGGGGTAGCATGCCGGTGAGAGGTAGGAGATGGTGGTGTCTGGAGAGATGGCCGCTGCAGGTCACGATGCCCCTTATCAATAGAGATTGAGAACATTATCAACTCCTCCAAGGTTCGTGGTTCAGGACATAGAGCCAACTGGGTCCTTATTTTGTCACTCAAGGCTTCTGTGAAAGCTGCTTTCAGTGCATCGCCATTCCATGATGTAATCGCTGCCAGTGTTCGAAACTCCAAGGACATCTCCGCCACCGTTCTCCTTCCCTGAGAGAGGTGCCAAAGTCTTTTCCTGATATCAGACGAGGTCTCTGTGCTGCAAAAGGTTAGTTTAAATTCATCCAAAAACTCTGTATAAGGTCCTGTTTGGAATTCAGCACAGCGGCTCTTAGCTTCAGCCCATTTTAGAGCCTTGCCTCTCAAAAGCCCTAATATATATGAAATTTTGACTGAGTCAGAACAAAAAGCTTCAGGCGAACATTTAAAAGCCAACTGGCACTGGAGTAAGAAACCGTTTCCATCATCGAATTCACCAGAAAATGTGACCGAAGTTGGGGTAACAGTTAACTGGTCCGGGTGGTCCTGCGGTCGCCATGGCAAGTGATGATGGTTCCGGGGAAGGAGCTGGAGGCTGTGGTGTTGGCCGCTTGTGTAACTGTTGGACCAGAGCCTCTAACTGCTGGTAGCGCCGGTTTGCGGCAGCTAATTTTTCCATGATCAGAGGAATGGTTTGTTCCTGCTGTGACATCCTGTGGGAGAGTTCAGAAAGTGCCGATTCTGCTGGGTTAGGATTATGGCCGGATGATTCTGTCATGTTCTGAGGAAGGTGCTTAACCAAAGACACGCATAATCAACACGAAAAGGTAAGTAGAAAGAAAAATGATTTATTTATGCAAAACGGGAACTAAAGGTGCACCGGGAAGTCTGGTGACAGCGGAGCGGGGCAGGAGGGAGTCTGAGGAGAAGAGAGGCAGGTGAGTCCTGGGTGGTGAAATAGCTTGGTGGGTTTGGATTGTTCGGGACTTACGGCAGCCAAGACCTGGTGAAAGTGGGGACAGGTAGTGAGCCGAAGTTCAGAGTCCTACTGGAGGGGTAGGAGAGCGGAGAGAGAGCAGTCGGTCAGAGGAGGAGGAAGAGACGTGGTCCAAGGTGATCCAGAGGGTTATGGTAATTGTAAAGCGATGTTGATGGTGTCTGAAGTGATGAGATGAAACAGTCAAAAACTACGCGAAAAATCCTGACAAAGAAATGATCAAAGACAAAACGAGAGTAATCCAAGAAACTAGAACTAGTGGCTGGTACTACCAAAACGGTAGCAATCATCCGGCGAAGTGTGGCGTCCTCATCCTCCTTTCCAACACATTCTCACACCCAAAGCGTCAAAATATGACACGTGTGACCAGGCCTCAATATATGACAATTCGGGACGCCCCAGAGCGTCAGGAGACGACGATCAGGGACACAGTGATGGCGCACCGTCCCAGAGCGTCGGTATCCGACGCCGGTGGGGAGACGGACATTAGAATGACTTGTGAACTACTTAACTTCCCCTCACCCCAATCCTAACTTCAAGGCCACAGTTACTGACCTTAAGGTTTGGACCAGCGGAGCCACGTGTCCCTGCGTGTCCCTGATCGTCGACTCCTGACGCGCTGGGGCATCCCAAATCGTCATATATTGATGCTTGGTCACACGCGTCATATTTTGACACGTTGGTTGTGAGAATGTGTTGTCCTTTTAAACCTGACCCGATGAGTGATGATTGGATACAGCTGGTGCCTCTCCGTCTCTCCCACCTGAAAGAAGGCTCAAAGATAGTCTATGGACAGATGGCTCACCTCAGCTCATGACACATACAGCCTGGCGCCCTCTGCTATTATGGGCGTGTAATGACCCCAGACAAATGTGAAAGCTTAGACCCCGACTATAAGACAACCTCACATTTAAAATTATTTTCATTGAATAAAACCTCGTTCTATATTCGGGTCAATACGGTATATAAATACAAGTGTGTGTGTGTGTGTGTGTGTGTGTGTGTGTGTGTGTGTGTGTGTGTGTGTGTGTGTACCTGTCTCTCCCCACAAACTGTCATAAATGTTAATCTGAGGTCTCTGTTCCTCTTCCTCATCTTCCTCAGGAAGATCCAATAAGTATGACACCATCTATAAAATTACACACATTGATCACACACATACCATAAAAACCAGGCATCGGGTGTAGTGTGTGTGTGTGTGTGTGTGAACTGGTTGACCTCTGTGTGACCCCTGCTGGCTGCTGCACTCAGAGCCTGCTGCACCGCCTGGCTCTTGCTCGCCCCCCTCTGGCTGCAGCAGGTGGTGCAGCTCCATTCACAGCTCCTCAGCAGGAAACGCAGCACATCCAGGTGACCTTGCTGTGCTGATAGAACAAGAACAGACCGGCCTGAACTGTCCACATGACCCACCTAAAATCACAGACACAGACTTAGGAGCCATGTCTCTCCTGGGTCCAAGGTCTAACACTGATCCAAAGGGGATCAGACACCTGGAGGACTGAGAATGAGTTTATTCTAAAGTATTTCAGCAGTGATATAATAATGAATCCAGCTAAACTCTTTAATGTTGCTAGTTTTTTTTAGTTTGTTCTTCAGACAAAACGAAATAGATCACCTTGGCTTGGTGCTTACTCAGCAGGATGACAATTTTCAAATGACCAGCTGCAGCAGCCAATCCCAGAGCAGTCAACCCATCATTTGTCTGAGCATCTACCTGAAAAGGTACCACAAGAGTTTCAGGTTCCAGTTCTAGTCTCCGTTATTACCCCATGGTTCAATCTGCCTCACCTTGGCCCCGTGGTCCAGCAGCAGTGCCACAGCATCAGTGTGTCCCAGGTGAGCGTGGACACACAGCAAGGGGGCGCTGTTTAAGACATCTGTACGATAATCCAGATCAGCTCCACCTGCAATCAGCAACCTGCTTACCTGAACAGGTAGAGAGCAAAGTCTTAGCCTTACAACGTGTGTGTGTGTGTGTGTGTGTGTGTGTGTGTGTGTGTGTGTGTGTGTGTGTGTGTGTGTGAGTGTTACCTTGATGTTTGGGGTGTATAGGTTGTGCAGGGATGCGAGAACAGGACTGAGGTTGGCTGTGCTGTAGGACAACCACAGTCCCTGAAGAACAGAGGAGGAGACCCCGAGCTTCTTACTCAGACCCTGGAGAATGAAGGCAGACCCAGAGACCTTATTGTTCATCGGCTTACCTAAAAACTAGGGATGTACGATATTGGCTTTTTTACCCATATTCAATATATTGTGTGACTCTTAATTTCTAATACTGATATAAACCACTAGCCCACTGACCAGGTCAGTGGGCTAGTGGTAGCGTGTCCGCCATGGGACTGGGAGATTGGAGTACAAATCCCGGTTAGGTCATACCAAAGACTTTCTAAAAATGGGACCCATTGCCTCTCTGCTTGACACACACACACACGCACACACACACACACACACACACACACACACACACACACACACACACACACACACACACACACACACACACACACACAATCTAAAAGATGATCCCATATTTCAACAATAGATCCTTCTAGAACCGGCTGAACTTCAATGGCATCCTGGATCAGAACAAACAACGAGCCGAGGTAGCGAGTTACTCCGAGAAGATTTGTTCTGGTGAACTGTTGGTTAAATATCATCCAGAGTTATATCAGGATGCATGCAGTGGTAAAACTGGCAGCACATTAATTTCTTTATCTGTAGATTACTGAATTATATTGAAAGAGATGATGGAGCTGAAACCTGTAGTCAGCTGAGAGCTCCCGGTGGAAGCACAGAAATGAAATGTTAAACAAAAGTAAACAAGCTGAACTGATTTTGGTTCTGAAGATGAACAGAATCCTCCCCGGTGTTGGGTCGCGGGTTTTCTGAGTCAAACGGTCTAAAACATGTCTGCACCTCCGGTAGTGATATCCAGCTAGCGGGGTCGGAGTTCGGTTGCACTTCTCCGGTAATCCAATATCTTTTCTCGTCGTTGTATCCCAGAGAAAAACAAATGTGACCGACTAGCAGAGGCTTCAGAAGCTCCATCTGACTGATGACACATTGTTCTGCTGTAACGCTAACGCAGAAACACCGGAGTCGGGGGTTGTTTACTAGCAGCAGAGCTCCTTGTGAAACGCCACAGCTGCTCAGGGCTTAGACCGGAGACTACTTTCTGTTTTTCCCGCGCCAGTCACAAATTTCAGATTTTCTTTAAATTCCAGCCGTGAAAATGCAAAAACCATTTCATCTGAGGTTTTAGTATTAAACATGCCAAAGGGATTTTGCCTCTGGCCAATACCTTTAATCTTTTTTAATCATAAGCGATACCGACATTTGCTGTATCCCTTTCTCATAAAGATTAAAACATTTGAGGTTGCTAACATCACATATCTTCTATCACGCTTACGTTTTAAACATTTTCTATGATTTCCATCCAAGTCAGTAACAGGAACAGTACCATGTTTATTTAGCCTCCAACAGCAGCTGACTCTCATTCTCCCAAAGCGTGGAGCTAAGATGTGAGTATTAGTTAGTCATTTATTTCTTCTTTTCTGTATTTTGCAGTTATGATGATAAAACATTTATTAAGATCTTCAGGTAAGAAAAACAAGCCTTAGGTAAAGATTCTTGTTCTGGTTTTAGTCGTTTTTTAACTGCTAGCTACACGTAGCTTCGTGTCGTGAGGACAGCGTACGTTCACTACACAGGGCTAATTTCTGCTTCACAAGTTGTGCCAAATAAACTAAAATGTCTCAGACTTTTCCTCAGATCTGGTGTATTTTTACTTTTTGAGAGAAAAGGGTCATAGCTGAAGAGTTTGATGTGTGACAATTGTATAGTATGTAAAAGTAAGCAAAACTACAGTTGAGACTTCCCACCCTTGTTGGAGACCTTGGAAGAGGTGCTGGAAAGCGCTCCTTCCGGTGACACTCTAATTCTGCTGGGGGACTTTAACGCTCACGTGGGCAATGACAGTGAGACCTGGAGAGGTGTGGTTGGGAGGAACGGCCCTCCTGATCTGAACCTGAGTGGTGTTTTGTTATTGGACTTCTGTGCCAGTCATGGATTGTCCTTAATGAACATCATGTTCAGACATAAAGGTGTCCATATGTGCTCTTGGCACCAGGATACCTTAGGCCGCAGCTCAATGGTTGATTTTGTTGTTGTTTCATCTGACCTGCGGCCGCATTTCTTGGACACTCGGGTGAAGAGAGGGGCCGAGCTGTCAACTGACCACTACCTGGTGGTGAGTTGGCTCAGATGGTGGGGGAGGATGCCGGTCAGACCAGGCAGGACCAAATGTATCGCGAGGGTCTGCTGGGAACGTCTGGCAGAGTCTCCTGTCAGAAGGAGCTTCAATTCCCACCTCCGACAGAGCTTCCAAAATGTTCCGGGGGAGGCGGGGGACACTGAGTCTGAATGGACCCTGTTCCATGCCTCCATTGTTGAGGCGGCCGACCGGAGCTGTGGTCGCAGGATCATCGGTGCCTGTCGTGGTGGCAACCCCCGAACCCGCTGGTGGACACCGGCGGTTAGGGATGCTGTCAAGCTGAAGAAAGAGTCCTATCAGGTCTTTTTGGCCAGTGGAACTCCAGAGGCAGCTGACGGGTACCGGCAGTCCAAGCGGAACGCGGCTCGGGTGGTCGACAAGGCAAAAACCCGGGCATGGGAGGAGTTTGGTGAGACCATGGAGCAAGATTTCCGTACGGCTTTGAGGAAATTCTGGTCCACCATCCGGCGCCTCAGGGGGGGGAAAGCAGTGCGCTACCAACACTATCTATAGTGGGGACGGTGTGCTGCTGACCTCTACTCAGGACGTTGTGGATCGGTGGGCGGAATACTTCGAAGACCTCCTCAATCCCACCGACACGTCTTCCAGTGAGGAAGCAGAGTCTGGGGACTTTGGGTTGGGCTCTCATATCTCTGTTGGTGAGGTCACTGAGGTGGTTAAAAAGCTCCTGTGGCAAGGCTCCAGGGGTGGATGAGATCCGCCCGGAGATCCTTAAGGCTCTGGATGTTGTGGGGCTGTGTTGGCTGACGCGGCTCTGTAATATCGCGTGAACATCGGGGCCAGTTCCACTGGACTGGCAGACCGGGGTGGTGGTCCCCTTATTTAAAAAGGGGGACCGCAGGGTGTGTTCCAACTACAGGGGGATCACACTCCTGAGCCTTCCTGATAAGGTCCATTCAGGGGTTCTAGAGAGGATGGTCCATCAGATTGTTGAACCTCAGATTCAGGAAGAGCAATGTGGTTTTCGTCTTGGCCGTGGAACACTGGACCAGCTCTATACCCTTAGGGGGATCCTGGAGGGTGCGTGGGAATTTGCCCAACCAGTCTACATGTGTTTTGTGGATTTGGAGAAGGCGTTTGACCGCGTCCCTCGGGAGGCCCTGTGGGGGTTACTCCGAGAGAATGGGGTAGCAGGCCCTCTGATACGGGCTGTTAGGTCCCTGTATGACCGGTGTCAGAGCTTGGTCCGCATTGCCGGCAGTAAGTCGGGCTCGTTCCCAGTGAGAGTTGGACTCCGCCAAGGCTGCCCTTTGTCACCGATTCTGTTGATAACCTTTATTGAAAGGATTTCTAGGCACAGCCAAGGTGTGGAGGGCATCCGTTTTGGTGGCCTGAGGATCAGGTCTCTGCTTTTTGCAGATGATGTGGTCCTGTTGGCTTCATCAGAACGTGATCTTCAGCTTTCGCTGGAGCGGTTCGCAGCCGAGTGTGAAGCAGCTGGGATGAGAATCGGCTCCTCTAAATCTGAGACCATGGTCTTGATTCGGAAAAGGGTAGAATGCCTTCTCCGGGTCAGGGATGAGGTCTCGCCCCCAAGTGGAGGAGTTTAAGTATCTCGGGGTCTTGTTCACGAGTGAGGGAAAACTTGAGCATGAGATCGATAGGCAGATTAGTGCTGCATCTGCAGTGATGCAGGCGTTGTACTGGTCTGTCGTGGTGAAGAGAGAGCTGAGTCAGAAGGCAAAGCTCTTGATTTACCGGTCGATCTACGTTCCTACCCTCACCTATGGTCACGAGCTTTGGGTAGTGACCGAAAGAACGAGACTGCAGATACAAGCGGCCAAAATGAGTTTTCTCCGCAGGGTGGCTGGGCTCTCCCTTAGAGATAGGGTGAGAAGCTCGGTCATCCGGGAGGGGCTCGGAGTAGACCCGCTGCTCCTCCACGTCGAGAGGACCCAGTTGAGGTGGCTCGGGCATTTGGTCAGGATGCCTCCTGGACGCCTCCCTGGTGAGGTTTTCCGGGCACGTCCAACCGGGAGGAGACCTAAAGGTAGACCCAGGACACGGTGGAGGGACTATGTCTCTCACCTGGCCAGGGAACGCCTTGGGATTCCCCCGGTGGAGGTGGTCCAAGTGGCTAAGGAGAGGGAAGTCTGGGCCTCTCGTCTTAAGCTACTGCCCCCGCGACCCAACTCCGGATGAAAATGGAATGGAAATGGTAAAAGTTGTGTCAATACAGGAGTAAAAACGATACAATTTTAAGGCCAATATGGGTAGATTTTAATGGTAGTAATATCTCAATTAAAGGAGTCATCACCTGACATTTTGAATGTATATATGTACATAATATATGTATATAATGGCTTCCTAATGATTTTTCACTGGCCGGGAAGCCAATATTTAACATTGAATAGTTTTTTTTTTTTACTTTTGGCTTCTCCAACCAGCCAACATGCTGATTTCAGGCCTTGATGTCGTCACAAAGGCAAGATGTACAGTACAATATACGGACATCGCAGAGCAACGCCACTATAGCCCGCACTACTTCGCTTCCACTCACATTCAGTCGAGCTCCACCATTACTGAAATCGGGAGAACGGAAAATGTTAAAGTGAGTTTCACATGTGAGCTGCTCAGTTGTTGATTGCCAAACTCCACACATAAATGAGTTTGTTTTACCTAAAGTGGACCAGCACATCGGTCCAACAGCAAGGCTGTGAAAGACGTGGTGTTCACGGCCAGAAAAGACGTCGTTTCAACTTTCATTTTAGAACTAGCCGTCTTTAAAAATATAGTCATATTTTAAAATATCAAACTTTTCTCGGACTGACGTTGTTTCAGCTGTCATCAAGTGTCAAAATATTTCAATTAACAATAGGTGTCAAAGAGATTGCTCAACTAGCAAGACACCCGACGTACAAGGAGAGGACTCGGGTTTGAATGCAAGCTCGCAATTAGAGGTTTTTTTTACGGTAATGATATATTTTATACAATAATACGGTAATATTACACCCACATTTTTAATAGTAAATGTCCAAATGAGACGCACCAAAAGACGTTTTATTGACGTCCACATAAGACATCGGTTCAGCTTTCATTTCGGAACTATTTTTCAACCATGGCGTCATTTGGAATGGTTGGATGTCGAAGGAAGGTCCCGCCTTTCTCGTCTCTGATTATTATGGCCTAAGTTCACATTTTGTATACAAAACTCCTGTTGGTGGCAGCAGGACAGTCTGCACTTAGTGAGGGAAGATGCTTTGCTGCTTAATGAAATAGGCAATCGTAGTAAAGCCCTTCTAGCCAATCAAAGGCAAGAAATGAGGGATTTTCCTTGGACATCCTACAAATCCAAATGACGCATCTGGCACAGCCAAAATATCACAAGTGCACTTACGAGAAAAAAATGTCCTTTACAAAAAAGATTCAGAAAAGCACTTTTTATTTTTTCTTTCCGATAACAAATTATTTCTGATATATGATATAGCTATCCATGGTAGTAACAGGTGATGACTCCTTTAACAACCAATGAAAATGAGGTCAGTGCCACAATTAAAATCTCTGAGTTTGTTTCACTTCTTTAATTTAAAAAAATCCTCTGATTAAGTTTCCTGATTGGAATCATGAAGAAGATTAATCTGAAGATCCAAAATCTACCTGGAGTGGGTGCTGGGCGTAAGATCAGAACGAGACAGATCTATCACGCGCCATCACTCAAACCTAATGTCAGTGTAGCCCTGATGTTGTCTCAGGATATCCTTTCCTTTCATAGCTTTAGGGTTTAAGGGCAGCAGAGACAAACCTTGTAGATGTGAGCTTTAAGGATGTGGTGTCCCAGCTCCAGCGTCTGCTGATGGTTCAGCTTCCCATCCTGTCGGGAGAGCCAGAAGGCCAGCAGAGTGTGTCCACTCCTGGAGACGGAGACAAACCAGAAAGCTCACATCAAAGCAACACAAACATGTGGATTACCTTTCTCAACTACCGAGTCAGGAAAAAGAAATGGAAGCTTTCTGGCTGGCTCATGTCTTTAGAGGAGCAGCACCTCTGCTGGTGACCCAGCTCAACAGCCACTACATTAGACTTTTAAAAATAAAAGCATTTAATTTCTGTCCAGGTGACTTTAAGGTAAGTATCACTAAATAGACAATTATGAATTAAAAAAGGACAAAAATGATTCAAACACGAACTAAACTATGAAACTTTATCCATCCACGTTTGTTTGGTTTTGGCTTGCAGCTTTTGTGAGCCTACCTGAGGTCACAGAGGAACCGGTCGTCCTGGCCTTCCTCCCGCCACACCAACCACTCCCTGAAGGACGGGTGGTTCAGCATCCTGTTGCCATCATGCCGCTGTAGCAGGAAGCAAGACAGCTGCTGCAAGCGCTGCACAAACTCTCCCCAGTGAATCGTTCCTCCGCTTACAGAACCAGCATTCACCGCCTCAAACAGCTGAACAATCAGAGAGCACAGAGGTTTTTCTGCAGCTGCTAAGGAAACTTCAACATTTTGAGCTGACTGGGTCATAGAGCAGGTCTGTACCTGCTGGTCGCTCAGTGGGTTTAGAGAAGCCACTGTAACATTGAGTAGAGGCAGAACTCTCTGAAATGATGATTGGGTGGGAAACCGCATGTTGAGCTGCAGCAGGTAAACCTCTGCTAAGCTAACAGGAACCACCTAGAAACACAACACAGCATGCATCTTGTTGGTTTGATCTTTGACCATCAAGCTCCACCTCACATCTCCCTCACCTTGAAGTTAGAGCTTTTTAGGACAAGGTAACCTCCTTCTATTAGGTCAAGGATCAGTTTCAGGTACAAGTATGAGCCTCTGCTCAGGGTCTTCAGGTGGCAGATCAGTTTGGTTAAGGCCGTGTTGTCAAGGCGACCATTGCTCTGGGACACATTGTTCTGGATCTCAGCGCTGCTGTGGATACGCTGCATCAGATAACCCTGTAGAGAACACAAACGTGTTCAGCACAGACGCACAGAGAAGCAGGCGGGTGGAAAGACTAGCTACTGACTTTCTACTGTTACCTGCAGGTCGTGGTCTATGGCGGGATTCTCCTCCACCCTGTCCAGAGAGATGTGGTGAAATGGAAGTGAACCACTGATGTCCTGGAGAAAGAAATCACAATGAGTCGTTAGTGAAAAAACTGTGAAGCTACGTTTGTTTCCAGAACTTAAACGCAGGGATCTGAACGGGCCACGGCGTCTGTCCCTATCTGAACGTTGATACGTTTTTCAGGTCTGACAAAAGCCACAGATCATTGTCATTTTGCTGAGAAAAGCCACAGACTGAACAGCATATGCTACGATAGCCTCCATTGTTGTGGTTTGTTGTGGATTTGTGTTGCAAACAGATGACCTTGCACTACTTCTTATATTCTGGACTCCATCCACCACTAGAGCCCTAGGTTTCCATCTCTCCAGCCACTTGGGCCAGCTCCTCAGTAGAAATCATAAGGTGTTCCCAGGTCATCTGGGTTCTTCCAGCATGCCCTGTCTTTCCCTGGGTCTCCTCCTTATTGAGCACGCCCAGAACACCTTAACAGGGTGGTGTCCAGGATGCCAGAGCCACCTCAACTGGCTGGATCAAATCTGAATTCCCTGTGAACGGTGCACTAATCTGTCTGTTCATCTTGTGCTCCGTTTTTACATCATTCATGACCAAAGCCTAGAGATAATTAAACTCCCTAACCTGCAGCAGGATCTCATCCTCAACCTGAACAAGGCATTCTACCATTTTCTGACTCAAGACCACAGTCTTTGATTTGGAGGTGCTCATTTTCACCTCGGCAACTTCACACTTAGTCGTGAACCACTCCAGCAAAGTTGGATCTTATGGTCTGATAACGCCATTAGGACCACATCATCCACCAGAGTCAGACAGCTGATCCTCTGACCACTAAAAATATCCCTTCATCAACTTGGCTGTGCCTAAAAGTAATGTCCATAAGGTTATGAACAGAATCGGTGACGAAGGGCAATCTTGGCCAGTAATGCAGATCAATCAATGAAATCTTATTTATAACAGCTCTTTACAACAACCAAGGATTGCACGGAAACAGAAAGCTAAAAGCAGCAAATGAAGTTATCGCCACTGTAGCAACGTAACACTCAACAGTTAAAGCCAAAACGAAAGAGTGGTGTTTCAGTTTGGCCTTAAACAGAGAAAGAGATCATTGATGGAGTGCATTTCAAGTGACAGACTATTCCAGCGCGTTGGTTCCACCACTGCCAAAGCTTGATTCCCCCACTGGTTGAACCTTGATGATGCGACCACCAGTAGATGCTGATCCGAGGATCGTAAAGCTGTTTGGTTCTGGTACTAATTGTACAAGGACGTAAAGTTGCATTCACAGCTGTGTCGACCTGGTCCAGTTCTGATTCGATCAGCTCGCCCCTGTGCAGCCAGGTTTTATTCACACTGCCATGAGGAATACAGTAGATTACCTTCTCAAAGTCCACAATCTGCAGGTTTGGGGATCTCCCATGCACCCTGTAGGACCCTGCAAAGTTTGCAGAGGCAGTGGCTGTTTCTCAATAGCCACGTGTACAAGCACCAAATTTCCCCAATCCGATTCAAATCTGGGCTGATCGGAAAACCCGAATCTCTGTTTACATGGACACTAACTGAAATGATCCGATCATATGGGATTAGATTTGTGTCAATAGTTTCAAGAACAACCCTTAGAAGATCAAACAAAAATTAAGAATGTGAGAAAAATACATATTTGCATTAAAAACTCGTTTCAAGAGTTAAACTTACTATCTGAATCAACTTATTAAAATGAGTAATGAAAGTCTTTGTATTTTTTATGTTTGACTCAATGTATTTTTGGTTTCATTTTCCGTTGTTTCATTCTCACTGTTCAGAGCTTTGCTCTCGCTACCAGCTTTGCAGTTTCACTTTCTGGCTTTCTCCTTTGCGCTGCCTGAGGTTATGATTGCAATTCTGACACAACCCTCTCGGGTGGGTGGGACTTCTGAGAAGTCCTCTCCCATAGAACAGTGGTTTCTCTTGAGTGACAGTTCAGTGACCCAGAAGTGATGTAGCCTCCAAGACTTTTTCCCCACCTCAGTCAACAACAGCATACATGTGGTAAAAATAAATGGTCCAAGCACCGAACCCAGTGGTACTCCACAAGTAACCCTGGAGTATGAAGGAGATTTGTCATGTACATTTACAAAATGAAACCTATCAGACAGGTAGGATTTAAACCAGCCTAACGCTGTTCCTTTGATCCCTACAACATGTTCAAGACTTTCTAAAAGAATATTGTGATCAACTGTGTCAAAAGCAGCACTGACATCTAACAAGACTAGAACAGACACAAGATTCTTATCTGAGGCCATGAGAATATAATTTGTAACTCTCACTAACGCAGTTTCAGTGCTGTGATACTCTCTAAAACCAGACTGAAATTCCTCAAACAGATCATTAATGTTTAAATGCTCACATACTTGGATGGCCACTATTTTCTCCAGCACTTTGGATAAAAATGGAAGGTTAGATATTGGTCTATAACTCATTGGGTCACCTGGATCCAAAGAAGGCTTCTTAAGTGAAGGTTTGATTACAGCAACCTTAAAATCCTGTGGTACATATCCATTTACTAAGGATAGATTGATTATATCTAGAATGGGGGCAGTAACCAAAGGAAATGCTTCTTTAAATACTTTGGTTGGGATTGGATCTAAAATGCAAGTTGAAGGTTTAGATCAGGGGTGGGCAATTATTTTTTCCATGGGGCCACATGAGAAATAGAAAATATTGTGGAGGGCCGCAGGCCAAAAGGCTGAAGTCAATTATGCATAATATTAATGGTATTTCTTTATAAAAAGCAGTAAATACCATTGTTTCTTCAAGCTGGTAAGAGTAGACTATATGTTATAAATGAGCAAAAAGGAAAAAGTGAGGTTGGCTTACAAAAATGTGATTTATTCAAATTTACCAAGGCAATGGTAAACAAAGTGTGCACATTTAATTTTTGTTAAACATTTGTGACTTATATTAGTTAACAATTTCAGTCACATTCACTCCAAAACACATTCTGAGTTTCAAATATTGTTGGAAAGAGGTTCTTAGCATTCTACAGACACACAGTATTGTCTGTAAAATAAAATCACTGAACTGTGATCTTGAGAAAGAGGTTTAAAAAAAGTGTCCCAGTTCACTGCTAGTTGCCTACATTTGTGGTCCAAACACCTTATTTTGTGTTTTTAAGCAATTTTTTTCTTATTCAGTGAGAGAAATCTAGTCTCTGCTGGGCTTTAACGAGTGCATCAAAGTCAGGTTGAATGTCTGAGGTGGAGAAGCGAAGCACAGCTGACAAATGATCATCAGTGAGAGAGGATCTTTACCTGGATTTTGTAAACTTCATCATTGAAAATGTTTGTTCACAAATGTAGGTAGAGCTGAAGAGAACCAACATCTTCTGAGCATGTCTCCTCAGGTTTGGAAAGTCCTCCTTAAGAGAAGAGTAGAAATCCAGCAGAGATCCTGAATCTCTGCTTTCGAGTCCCAAACCCTCTTCAGCACTTTCCCCAGGCTGAGCCATCTGACAGCCGTGTGGAGTCCTCAGCAAGAGCCACAAACTGTCTGTGATTCATCGCCTGCGCCCTGATGAAGTTTATTATTTTAGTAACAACATCAGTAACATGGTTGATTTTTAGCACTGACTTGCACAACACATGTTGGTGTATAATTCAATGCAAAAACACCTATTTTTGATCTGCATCGATTTCTGTCACTTTATCTTGCATGCGTTTCAAAAGTCCGACATTTTTCCCTGTAAAGCCGGACGTACACTGTGCGACTTTTTCACTCGCAGCACTCAGCTTCAGCTCAAACTGTACGACTTCCCCGCAGAGCAGATCTCACGAGTCGTGTGCTCACACTGTACGACCCAGTTCTCGCATGCGACCTGACTGCTCACACTGTACGTCTGGTAGCAACACGTCGGCCCTAAAAATGTGCTAAAAATAGCAGTTTTTACTCAACACGTTAGACTTTTTTTGTCTTGTTTTGCCTGTTGTCCTTCGGGAGTGCTGCAGGAGGACACACAGGGATTTATGGGGGTTGGATGAGGAAAACGAAATAAAGAAAGTAAATCTGTGTTTTGTGATCAGTTTAATTTGACATGAACACGACAAACACACTTTCTTGACAATCTTTGTGAGTAAAAAAAACGTGTAGAAACAAAAACGAACAGCGTGTGTTATTAGGGAAATAGCGAGCGACAAGCGTTGATGCAGGATTGCGCATGCGCCGTGAGGTGTTCTGATACTTTTTGGGTTGCAGCTGCTCGCAGCGCCGCTTCAACAGTGCGATACCCTCACGAGGGACGAGCGAAATATTAAACACACCAGAGTGCGACCTCACGACTGCTGATCGGCGGCTGGTCACGTGGTGTTAATCGCCTCTCGTAACCCCCTGTACACTACACGACCGCTCGGCGCAAAACTCGCCCCGATGTCGTGGCTTCTCGCACGACTGGAAAATCGGCTCAAAAAAGTGAAAAAGTCGCACAGTGTACGCCCGGCTGTGACAGTCTCTCCCATTTCAATCCCAGAGTGTCCATGCACGCATTTACCTCTGTAAAAAGATCACTCCCTGTCGTTGTCCCTCTCATCGACCGCATTGCTGCCCGCTCCTCTGTGAGCTTGAAGTCCGTTATCCCCCGGACAAATACGAGCAGCTGGGCTGTGTCCCGGACATCACAGCTCCCGTCTAATGAGAAAAAGTCAAAACTTGCCACTTCACGTTGCAGCTGAAGCTCCAGGTTCCCCGCAATGTCCTCGATCCTCCTGGTCACGGTTCGCTGTTTTTAGCTATTTTGTGGGATATATCACAAAGCTGGTCCTGGTTGCTGCATCCCTGGATGTGTGAAGCTTAGTAAAAAAGCCTTGCTGCTTTAGCAACTTTGCTAGCAAAGCTTCGGATGTCCGGTCCCTCTCAGCATCAGACAAGTTCTTGTATTTTTCCGAGTGTTTCTTGTCGTAATGCCGACTCAAATTGTAGTCCTTAAACACGGCAATCTCCTCCCCTCAAACCAAACACACGGTTTTACCTCCGACTTCAGTAAAAAAAATACTTAGCAGTCCAATTTTTGTTGAAAATCCTGCATTCGGCATCTTTCTTTTTTTTTTTTTTTTTTTGCATGAGCGGACATTTCTCAGGCTACAATCACCTCAACCGCGGGCACTTGTTGCTATACGTATTGCGTCATTGTGCACGTAAAAAACAACTTCAAAATAAAAGCAATGCAGCCTTAGCCCATGCATGAGGTAAAATGAGAAAATACATTTATTTTGTAATTTCCAATTAACCTTACGCGGGCCGGTCAAAGTCAACCAAAGGGCCGGATGTGGCCCGCGGGCCGTAAAATGCCCAGGTCTGGTTTAGATGAAGCTAATATTTTTGATAACTTTGAAAGCTCAACTGGATCAAAACTCAAAAGCAGATGAGGTTCTACAGTTACCACTGATGCTGCCTCACTTACTAGTCGTTTTTACAAAACAAGGTTTCAATTTGCTGCAAGGCTGTGGCGACATCAGGGACACTTTGGTCATTTATAAGTGGTCAGACCGTGGCAGTAATGTGGTGCAATCATGTCCTTTTTATAAAAGATTAGGCGATGGTGGCATCAAGAGGGTATGGGGGCGGTCTTTGCACTGTCGCGAACTTCTGTTTATCTTGGACATAATTTGCTTTTTATTGCGATTGAATCCATGATTGTTGAGTTTTTTTAACATGCTGCTCCTAAAGGTGTCTGTCCCCACAGTCCCCTTGCAGTCTCTGAAGATCTGAGCTTCAACTCTAACAGAGAGAAGCTCACGGAGCGCTGCAGCGCTCAAGTTTGCTGTCTAAGCTGATTTTGTTCAAAAAGCAAAACCTGTTGCCCATGTTTACTTCCATTTTAAGTGGAGTTGCTGGCCTTACCTCGGGATTAACTCCCCACGTCATCATGACACCTCCCTCTGTTGCACCATGGTGCAATAGCTGTTCATAAGACAGACAATTACTGCAATATTGCTACTAAGCGAGGCAGAACAAATGCCACAAAATTCAGGCAACGCCATGCTGGCATGGCGCATTTATAAGGCATACCATTGCGGTAACATTTTGCCGATTTGCCGGCATGGTGTGTCTTGTGAAAAGGGCTACTGAAGAAGAAGCTGCATTAGGGAGGATGCTAATGATTTTGTTTCTAATAGAATTAACTGTCCACATTAAGAATCCCATAAAATCGTTGCTGCTGAGGGCTAAGGGAATAGATGGTTCAGAGCTAAGAAATTTAGGATTATTCTTATTCTCCTCAATTAGCAATGAAAAACATGCAGTTCTAGCTTGTCAAAGCTTATTTTTATAAAGCACAAGAGTATTTTTGCGGGATAAGTAGGACTCCTTCTGGTGTGTAGAGCACCATGTTCTCTCCAATTTTTTAGACTTTTGTTTTAAAGTTCGTAGATCAGAATTAAACCAGAGAGCCAACTTTCTGGGCTTAATCCATCCATCCATTTTCCATAACCGCTTTTCCATGCAGCTCCAGCTGTCTCCAGGCATACAGGTGGGGTACACCCTGGACCGGTTGCCAGTCCATCACAGGGCAACACTGAGACAAATAGGACAAACAACCAAGCACACACACTCACACCTATGGACAGTTTAGAAAGATCAATTAACCTGAAAGTCATATTTTTGAATGGTGGGAGGAAGCTGGAGTACCCGAAGAGAACCCACGCATGCATAGGGAGAACATGCAAACTCCTTGCAGAGAGACTCCAGGCAAGGATGTGTACCCAGGACCTCCTTGCTGCAAGGTAACAGCGCAAACCCCTGCACCACTTCCTTTTTTAAAGGTGCAACACCTTCTAATAAAAAAGTAACATTACAAACAAGACCATCAATTTGTGAAGGGTGTAACGTCCAGCATTGGTCAGTTTTTAGGTACAATTTGACCTTCCAACATCTGGTCAAAAAGGAGACACGAGACTGCAAGTGTTCCCTTTAATTTGGCCTGCCTTCATCCCATCAGCTGGAGCTCAGAGCCTCTCTGCAGTTCTGAACACATGATAAGGAATTGTCAACAATGATGTTCTCTCCTCAAGGTCCAAGCTTCCCATATCGTCCTGCAGGATTCTTCATGCCTCTGAATAAGGAACACTCGCAGCTCAGATTAGTTGTTAAATCAAAGAATGATTTCTTAAATCAAATATGAACTTTTAAAACTTATAAGTTAGATAATCATTAAATAAACGTTTGTTTATGGCTACTTATAATAATTATAAAATAATGAAATGTTTCATTAATCTGTGCTCAATGATTGAAGTTTGAAATGAATGTAAAGTTATGATTACAGTGAAAGGTTTATATATGGATCAGTAATGTTGATATGACAAGGTCATCACCATTTGTACTCACACAAGGACAAAGTAAAGTTAAGTTAAACTCATGACACATAGATAGTCCTTTACCCCAGATCAGAGCATTGGTATCAAGGAAGGCGTGTTTCTGAGACTCTTGGTAATATTCCTCAACTTGCCAACCTCTGGTTGGCTACACAAATCTTAACATGAGAACATTAAATCTGGATCACTCTGGTGATTCATCAGTTCAGTTCAGCTCAGCGGTTCAGTTCGAGAGAAAGCTTCAGACCGGCCATCTGAAGCAAAACCTCTTTAACCATCAAAGCTTTTGACACGTGGTCAAAACCTTTTTGCACCTGCGAAGCTGACACAGTAAACGGTTCCTGCAGAACAAGCTGATATTTTTTAGACTCCTTAAGAGTCCCAGACGCACGGTTCCATCCATCTGTCATGACCCGAGTCATCTCTGGACTGAAGAGTCGGTGCCATGGTATTCTACAGCCCTTCTGTGCCAGAGGTCAGCCGACCTATCTGACCTTCAGATCCACCAAGAGGGTCTCAGAGAACGGGTGAGGTAGACACACAGATAGCATCTGATGCCTTTTGATAATAATCAACTTCATAGCTTAACGCAAACCAAATTCTTTTACACCCAGAACTCAGCTCTCCTAGATACGGAAGTTCTGACTAACACCACATTCACACATAGGTTCATCCATCACAGTAAAGGTTAGTTAACTAGTCATGTTTTAATTGTTGGTAAAATAAATTCTTACTTTTATAAACCTGACTCTTTTCTGAATCAAACGAAGTGTGTACAATCCCCTAATAAATACAGAATCCTAGAATCTTCTGATTAAACACAATAAAGGCCAAGCAGGGTTGATATTCTATATTTAAGAGTATCACAGCTTATTGGTCATAAGTAGAGGTAATATATATATTGAGCTCTTAAAGCAATTTCCTTAACCCTAGAAGGGCGAGAAATGAAAAAAATTGTCCTCTGCTACGTTCCTCTGAGATGCTGAGGACAGTAAAGATGGAACATTTGATTTAAAAGATGCAACAGGGTTGTCAGATGGAGAAGGACCACAGAGAAATTTACTTTCATGTCTCGAGAACTCAGTTATAATGAAGTCAAAGGTTATCAAAATGCTTTTCTATCACACTAAAATGTTTGCTTGTCAGCTTGTCGGCAACCTCATACAAGTTTTACTGTTCAGTTAGATTTGTTCCGACCGGTGCAGTTTTATCAAACATCAGAAAGGAAAAACAAAAGTGATCAAATCTTTTTGATGAAAATGTATTACTTTGTTCGTAATGTATTGTTTTATTTTGTTACTGAAATATGACCAATCTGAGCTGGAAAATTAAATATCTTTATTTTAGGAATCAGTTAGCCTGGCCTGCCAGACTTGTCCTCTGTTTAATTCTGCACAGAACGAGTCTGGTAACTCACAGGCAGAGAGGCACATGAGGGGCGGGACTAGCTAGCTCAAAAATAACCAATCAGAAAAAAGACAGAAATGCAGACTGTACCGCGCGACGTTGTAGTTTCTTAGCTGTAGTTAAAAATGGCGTCTGGCAACGATGCAAACATCTTTAATTGTTTTAGAAGAAATGCTTTTAGCGCTTCTACTTGTTGGGTTTTAAAGACAATCAAGTCGTTTAGACCAGAGGAAAGAGCCGCAGCGAACTCCGCTTCAGTCGCCATGTTCGACAAAGTCGGCGTTATGGTGTGTGACGTACGCTACTCAGCTCTGATTGGCTCGGTTAGAAGCCTCAGGGGGCGGGGTTATTTGAACAGGAGAGTTCCCAGACCCTTTCTCTGTGTAGAATTAAACAGAGGAGGAGTCTGGCAGGCCAGGCGAGGAATCAGCTCCACTGGAGAGCTTGGTCTGGGCAAATCCGTCCTGCTCAGCTGAATCTGCACCAGAGTCAACAGGCAGCAGCTCAACTTGAGTTGAAATAAATGTTGCTATAGAATTAAACATTTCATTAGTGACTACTGCTGTTACAATCTGACCACTTTTTCCAAGCAAAATAAAAATAAAGGCTTATCCAACTATTGCAACCCTGAAGTAAAACATTACACCTAACGGTTTCTCATCTTGTGCAGCGTGCGTGCGTGCATGTGTGCATGTGTGCAGGAGGATCCACAAGTCTGCAAATGTGGCTTAAATTCACCATTCTACCATCTGACTGGCTGCATTGCCAGTCTCCCTAATTGTGCTTACATCTGGTCCAGAGTTGGTGCAAAGTTGCCACAATTTCCCATCAGGTTTTTCTTTACGAATCACAGTTTGAGTGGAAATGCAGATTTTCAGACATGGTTTTATGCGTAAGCAAGATTAATTTGTTACACCCTGGCTGAGACAGGAAGCAGCTCAATGCAAACAAAAAGGGCATTTCTGATCATTCTGTGGTGTTAAGTGTTAAGTTAAAAGTTTTGTTATGTTTTGTGTTTGCAAGTGTGCATACCTGATGACTGGTCCTGACAGTGCAAATAACTTTCAACCAGGAAGGAAATCTCTGGATATTGCGGGACAGGAAGGAGATGACTGTATCTCCATAGTCCGGCCTGTGAAACTCTGCCTCGTTTAGCCCATCAATCAGAATAATAAGCCCCGCCCCGTCCAAATAAAACTTTCTCTCTGAAAAAAATAAAGAAAGAAAGAAAGCCGTTTGCCTTTACACACTTTGGACCCACAAGTTTCAGAACCAGCATCCTACAGTGGGATCTTTCCGTACCTTTATGGAGAGATTCCAACGGTTCCAGTATTCCCCTCTGTAGAGCTGAACTTGGATTCTGGATGCAGGAACGGAGGCTGAGCATGCTCTGTAGGGGTGGTGATTGACACAGCAGCTCTCGATAGGCTGCCAGCTGAGGAGCACTGCTCAACAAGGCGGCCATGTTGTGGACAAACTCAGGAACCAGACAGGTGTTACAGTTATCAGCCTGACAGAAATGGTATGAGACCACCTGTAGATCACAGGAGCCTTGATCAGTTGGTCACCTGCAGAAATGTTTGATGATCTTGATGATCAAAATCAGTAGGATGTGTGTCACTTGTGTACATTTCCACTTCCTTCCTCTATCTATCCTTCCCTTTCCACAAATCTTTCCTTATTTTCTCACCACCTCTCATTCCCTTCTTTTCCTTCCTTCTTTTTCTGTCATTTTCTCTCTTTTCCCTGTCCCTAACTTTCTGCCCCACTCTTTCCTCTCTAGTCGCAGAGACATTTAGGAATAATGTATGAAATGTGAAGACTCAGTTAGTCAACATGAGGAGCACGTTGGAGTGACCTGAAGAGATCTACACCTGACAAAGGAGGGAGGTGTGGGGGTACCTGACCAGCCAGCCTCTGCAGCGCCTCCTCCCATCCTTTCCGCATCTCTGGAGTTCCTGGAAATCTTCTTTCTCCCTCATCTCCTTCTCTTCTTCCCAGAGAATTATGAGAGAAATGGGCAGGCTGTCCATCTGAAAAATTCGTCACATATTTAGAATCTCTATTTTTCTCATGAACTTGACTGACGTTAAAGAAAATTCACTAAGAGTTAATGAGCAAATTGCAGGTTTCATTTTTTTATTTCATGTAAAATGCTGTCCAAAAAGACTGTTTGGAGCGATTATTGTCTGTATTTTATACATAGCGGCCCCTTATCTTGAGTAAAAAGTGGACTTTTTTAGCTACGCTTCTAAAAAGGCTGTTTTAATCTTAACCTCTGACGTAACGACAGGGGTTTATAAGCTAGTCCTGCCTCAAGCTCAGTGTGGCGAGTAGGTCGTTTTGGGTAGAGAGGTTGTGTTATCGAGTCAGTGTGTGTTCAATAGTTTTGGATTGCATTTGTTTTTCTTAAAAATGGTAAACTATCTCCGCAGGGTGGCTGGCCTCTTCCTTAGAGATAGGGAGAGATGCTCGGTCACCCGGGAGGGGCTTGGAGTAGACCTGCTGCTCCTCCACATGGCTGTATGGTGGCGCAGTGGTTAGCACTGTTGCCTCACAGCAAGAAGGTTGCAGGTCTGAAACTTGGCTGTGGCCTTTCTTCGTGGAGTTGCATGTTCTCCTCTTCCATGCGTGGGTTTCCTCCGGGTACTCCGGTTTCCCCCACAGATCACAACATGCCCTATAGGTTACCAATTGTACATCGCTTTGGATATAAGCATCTGCCAAATAGGGTTGTCATGGTAACCGGTGTAGCAGTAAACCCTGGTAAAAAGGTAGACGATAATAATACCGTCTTGTTTTTAAAAAACTATATTATCTCGGTGGATTACCGTCACTGTGGTGTAGGCGCGGGGACCCTTACCAGCCACCGTATCATCTGCTGAAGTTGCCGGTGTACCATCAAATCGCGCTCCCCCATCAAGCGCGGGTTTTCTTTTTGCCGCCTGGGTGGAGCCGAGCAGCACTTTTGACGCTAAGGCGGAGCGGAGCTATAGGGGAAGCATTAAATGATGGGGGAGCGTGATTTGATGGTACACCGGCAGCACATGCGCACTTTGTTGTTTACAGCCAAAATTTTCTTGAAGCTAAAGCTGAAATAATGGCCAAAGGAGGAGACGGCAGTGCTCAGGACATTTATTATCCCTCAAAGAAGACAAAGAGGGAAGTACGGGCATTTTTTGGATATTTGAAGAATGCCGAGTTGATAGAAGACGTCTATCCTGTTTGCAGCACGTGCAGAAAGTGTCTGTGAAAGGCAGCAACGCTTCAAATCTCATGACACATCTGCGTGACCATCACCCACAACTCTACAGTCAACACAAGGCAAGCTAACGTTAGCGTTTTTGCTAAAATGCGTGATCCGAGGATTTGCGTTGAGGGAGACCGCAACGAGTCGCTATATAAAGCAGCCGCAGCGCCGCTACCTGCATATAAACCGTGTCACGGACACCCCCATGTTGAAATGACGCTATGCATTACGGGGCTCCCAGGGGCAGATAAGAGTTGGTCTCTCTCCGAGAATAATTATGAATTTAACAATGATTACTGCCTGATGACATTTTCCCACATCTGCAAAGCTCACTGGAAGGACACAAACCGAGGACAATATTTTCCTGATATAGGGTTTATTACTCAAGTAAGGGTAAAAAGTATCTGATTAGAAGGCTACTTGAGTACTGAGTGTCATCTGATCTAATATTTTTTAAATGACGACATCAAACAGACAAAAAATAAGAAGTTATGGGCAAATATTGGTATTTTAAAGACTAAAGGGGGAAAAAGTAAACAAATAAACAACATAATTACAAAGTAACAAATTTTAGGCAAAATTTTGACACAAACTGAGGACAATATTTTCCTGATATACAGGGTTTATTTAGTTGTCTGAAAATGTAACACGTTTAAAAAAATACCGTGATAATACCGAAAACCGTGATAATTTTCGTCACAATAACCGTGAGGTTAAATTTTCACACCGTGACAACCCTACTGCCAAATAAGTAAACATAAACATCAAGAAGAGCCACTTGAGGTGGCTCGGGTATCTAATTAGGATGCCCCCTGGATGAGTCCCTGGTGAGGTACACGCTGGAGGGACCATGGCCTGGGAACACCTTGGGGTTTCCCCAGAAGAGCTGGCCCAAGTAGCTGGGGAGATGGAAGTCTGGGCCTCTCGACCTAGGCTGCTGCTGCCGCGACTCGACTCTGGATGAGAAGAAAAAGATGGATGGATGGATGGATGGATGGATGGATGGATGGATGGATGGATGGATGGATGGTAAACTATTTTGTTTGGCCAGACATCGAGTCCATAGGTTTCCAAATAAGAGAATGAACAAGACCATGTTCCATTCCTGGTGCGTTTTTTGCAGCTGAAAACACCATTGTTTGTGGTGCGCACTTCAGACCAAAGGATTACAATCCCAGGGATGTGATGGGAGTTCAACGTGCCTCCTATCCTTCAGAACCCCACGGTGGAGTTTTCGGAACCAAGTCAGGGAGGTCTGTGCTGAGCTCCAGAAGAAAATGAGGATCTTTTAAAAATCCCTAACGGGCCAGAGAACATAGTTTCTGGGTCGGATCCAGGTCCAACCTGCCTTCCCTGACTAGGATGACAGGTGTCTCATGTTCGTTTACCCGTGTCCAATGTGCTGAAACTGGTCTCCCGAATGAAGCGGTCAGGTTCCTCGTGTAATATCTTGCCTGCCTGGTTCTTTAAAGTGGTTTCTCTTGTCTTGGCTCCTTCGGTAGTATCTGGTAAACAGCAGCTTCAGTCACGGCCTTGTGCCTCACACTTTTCAACATGCGGTGGTGAAGCCCCCGCTCAAGAAGGCAGCTTTGGACCCAGGAGTTATTTCCAATTTCAGGCCAATCTTGCACCTTCTTTTCTGTTACAAATATTGAAGAAGGTAGTTTATGATCAGCTCTCTCTATTTTTGACCACCCATGCGATCCTAGAACTACACCAGTCTGGATTCAGATCGAGGCATAGCACTGAAACTGCCTTCTTAAAGGTGCTCAACGATGTGTTCCTGGCAACTGATGCTAGGGAGGCGGTGGCATTGCTGCTTATTGACCTGTCTGCAGCATTTGATACTGTGGATCATCAGGTCCTGCTGGAACAGCTAGAGCAGTGGGTGGGGATTTCAGGAGCAGGTCTGAGTTGGTTGAAGTCCTACCTGACTGATAGAACTATGAGTGTTTCTACAGAGAATCACTCATCGTCCCAGAAACAGCTGAAAAGGGGGTCCCTCAGGAATCTGTGCTGGGTCCCCTGCTCTATTCAATCTATCTGCTCCCACTCAGCCTGATCTTCCGCAGGTGCGGTATTGACTTCTTTTGTATACCGATGACTGCCAGATTTCTCTGCCAGCAAAAAAGGGGCTGTCTGGCTTGATTAAGTCTCTGGTGGTGTGCGTAGAAGATGTGCATTCATGGTTGTCAGTAAACCTTTTAGGTTACAATGAGGGCAAGCCTGAAGTCATTTGTTTTTTCACCTAATGGCCATCAGCCATGTAGCATAGACCTCTTATCATTGGCACCATTTGAATGTAAAATGGGAACAGACCTTGGTGATTGGACTCTGGACTGACCTTTGATGCACAGGGGAACTGTGTAGTGAGATCCTGCTGTTTTCAACTCCGGCGCCTTGCAAGGATTAAGCCTAAACTATCCAGAAAGAACCTTGAGATTGTAACATCTGCATTTGTGCTTTCCAGACTCGACTACTGCAACTCTTTGTATGTTGGTCTGACCACTTCCACACTGTCAAAGCTGCAGATGGTTCAGAACGCTGCAGCGACGTTCATTACCGGAGTGAAAATTTGGGAGAGCATCACTCCAGTATTACACGCACTGCAGTTGCTTACGGCAAAACTTTGCACTGAGGTCAAGGTTCTTGTATTTACATTCAAGTCACTAGCAGGGTGTCATGTTCTGCATCCCTGTGTTCCTCAGCCCCTTCCAGGTTTCCCCCTTGTTCCCCATTATTAGATCTCCCATTTAAGTTCTTGTTTCAAGTTTATGAGCTTTCCTATCCTTAGTATTGTATGTTTATGGTAGTTTAGTTTCCCCCCTTCAGTACTTTTATGTTCCTTCCCCACTTGGTTAATTAGTCTCCCATACCGTTCAATGTATTTAGTTCTGTCACTCCTTATCTTTGGTTCTCCTGTGCCCTTATTCTTCTGTTTAGGTTTATTTATGTATAGTCAGGTTATGGTTTCATCCCCTCCTCTACTTTGTTTTCCCTTCCCATTTAGTTTACTGATTTCAACAGTCTCCCCTCAGTTCTCTCTCCCCACGCACCTGCTTCTCGTCTCCTGATCACTGCCCTCTGTGTATAAAACCCTGTCTTGTCCTTCGGTGTTGTTGGGTCATTGTCTTTTCAACACGTTTGCTGCTTGTGCTCCAGTGTTCCCTGTTTGTAGGTTTATATCTCTGATTTTTGGATGCTTGGATTGTTGGGCTGAAGACTTGGATTCCAGTCCTTTTGTTATTTCACCTCCCGGTCTCTGGAATAAAGGTTTTTTTTTATTTGTTGTACTCTGCATCTCTCTGTGTGGTTTTGAGTTTCCTGCACCTTGGGTCCAACCTCCCCCACCTCAGGCTTGTGACACAGGGACTCTGCCTTATCTATCACCACTACTGCAGAACACGCCCCCTCAACATCACTGAGCTCCACTGGATAAGAGATTGAACTTTGTCCGCTTTCGCCCCAAAATTGTAGAATGGCCTTCAACTGGAAATTACACTCACAACTTCACTTGGGGGCATTTAAAGCAAAACTGAAAATGCGCTACAGACTCACAGCACCCCATTAGACCTCTGACCTGATTGTTTTAACTGATTGTGTCAATTGACCTTTTTTTACATGTGCCTGGTTTTTTAGGGTTCCAAGCCCAAAGGGCAGGGAACCCTATTGTTTTTCTACGGATTTTTCATTATTTATTATTAGGGTTCCAAGCCCAAAGGGCAGGGAACCCTATTGTTTTTCTACGGATTTTTCATTATTTTTCTTCTTCTCCGCTAAAAGTATATGGGCGCAAGAGCCTGAAATTGCCAGGGAAAATCTGACATGGCAGTCTGATAGAAAATCCTGACCGCTACTCAGATTCGAAAATTTGGACCCCACGTCACCTAGGTGGCGCTATTGCGGACGTCAACACGTTTCAGCTACTAGCTCCCAAACCGTAGGTCCTACAGTCAAAAACTTTATATGTCCATGATCCTTGGATGATTCTCCATCTTTTTTGTATTGGCCACGCCCATTTCCGCCTAACTAGATTTTTTGCTAGATCGCAAAAAACGCAAAATTTACTTTTAATCACCTATTCGTCATTTTTCGTCGAATGAACTTCAAACTTCATACATGTGATCTATGGGCTAAGACAAGTTGTTGTGTTGAAGAAAAATTCAGAAATATTGACAATTGGGCTAATGACACCATGTCAAAATCAGTGTGCTAGCTAGCACATGTGGTAATTGATGATATCTTCACCATTTCTCAAGATAAATTGATGAGACTCTAGACCCTTATGAAGTATGAGCGGTAAGCGCTATCTACCCCATTTTGTTTGGATTCACCAATAGGGGGCGCTAAAGAGTCAAAAAGTTTGTTTCAGCTAAACGGCTTGATGGATTTCCACAGAACGTGGCATATATGTTAATCATCGGACCCTTAAGCTATATTTTGAAAATTATTAAAAAGTGGGCGTGGCTTATAGGCTTTAAAAATTTACGCCCTTTTACTCATGAAAAATTCATATTCTATACAGAAAATTACAATTCATATCAGTCATAGTGACATCTACAATCACAGAAAATTTTTTGAATTTTGTCCAATAGGTGGCGCTGTGGAACCCCAAAAATATTTTTGGCATGTTTCTCCCCATTTCTTTCGTAAAAAAACAAATGATCTCATCCAGTGTGTTCATTGAGTCAGTCAAATTTAGATGAGTATTTTAAAACATGTTTTAAACTTATGCAAATTAGTAGAAATTTGCATAGTAAGTCAAACGTACTTTCGTTAACTCCTCCCGGCCGTCAAACTCAATCACATCACAACTTTCCCTGACAAGAGAGGAGGAGCGGCTGACCAAAAGTTGTGAAGGGATTTTGGATAGTTTGCTTATTTTTTTTAATATGATTTTTTTAAATAATTTTTTGGGAATGAAAAAGTTTTTTTAGTGTAACTTCAAAAGATTTTGACATTTTTCAAAGCTGTTCATAACATTCATACCTAAGGTCAATTCAAGTGTATGTCCTGGTTTTCAACTTGATTAAACAATAGGGGGCGCTATAACTGGGAAGAAATTATACTGCTGAACCAGCTAAATGGATCTGCACGAAACTTAGTAGGTGTCATCACTATAGAGTCTTAAGACGACATTATCAATATGGTAATGATTGATCAAAGTGGGCGTGGTTTATGATCATTTAAAATTTCAAATTTGAAAAATTTCCTAAAAATCACTATTTGCATGTAAGAGGCTAAGATTTCCAGATTGTGTTAACTGAATAGGCTAGAGCTTATGTCACGAAAGCCGCAGCTCCACAAAGAGGTTTGTGCTTTAAATTTACGAAAATACATTTTTAGGCTAGCAATTGTAGCGCAAATTCTGTTCTCACAATCTTCTTCTAATTTGCCACAAAGTTCACTCTTAGGTGGTTTATGAAACAAAAAAAATTTCATCTTGATTGGAGCTCCCCCTAGTGTTTAATTATAGGACATATTTTTGTCTACAGCCACTAATGCAAATATTATTTTACTGTAAGTACAGTTTTACATTTATGACCCCAACAAAAATATAAAAAGAATTCTCACATCACAGAGGAAACCTGGGAATATTTTGAGATTTCTGTACAAAAGTATAGATTTTTAATGAATTTTTAACTTTTTACCAGTTTTTCTGTATAGTTGAACAACGTAATTAATTTTTGTTAGAAAGCTTTTTAAGTATACAGTAAATATAAGCCATTTACAACATTCCACATGTACCTATGGTGATCTGAGATTTTTCTCCTAATTTTATAAAGTAGCACTATTTTTTTATGAATATTTTAATTTTTGTTGTGACCTTTATAGTTATATTTCCCAATTTTTCTTCAAAAAAGCTTTGAGTCTACTGATTTAAAAACAACATCATATTATTCCGCATGTTAACACTGCCATGTGAGAATATTTTGGTAATTTTATGATGATTTATGTATTTTTCATGATTTTTTAAAAACAATTGGTCAGTAAGTCACAAAATGAAACTCATAGTTTTTGTTGAAAATCTTTTAAATCTAAAGACATTATCAAGTATTTATGTTATTTGTAATATTCCGTTGATGTATAGATCATTGTTTGATAATCTCACTCATTAAATCTTCACGTTCTTCAATAAAGAAACAGTGGAATTCCATTGTAATCACGATTGAGAAGTCAGCCATGCCTCTGAAAGATATGTGTATAGGCTTTGCAGGTTTGATGACGTATCCTGAGTGTTACTTTCGTTGCACCGGTTGAAGTGAGCTGACGGGACGCCGGCAGGAGAACGTGTTTTTGGCGCGGGACCGCGTGAGGACTGGCGAAGTTGAGGGCGGGGCGGGTGGGCGACTGGCGCTGGTGGCTTGGAACCCGTTGATAACTGCTTGCAGTTCTAGTTAGGGTTCCAAGCCCAAAGGGCAGGGAACCCTATTGTTTTTCTACGGATTTTTCATTATTCATTAGGGTTCCAAGCCCAAAGGGCAGGGAACCCTATTGTTTTTCTACGGATTTTTCATTATTAGGGTTCCAAGCCCAAAGGGCAGGGAACCCTATTGTTTTTCTACGGATTTTTCATTATTAGGGTTCCAAGCCCAAAGGGCAGGGAACCCTATTGTTTTTCTACGGATTTTTCATTATTTATTATTAGGGTTCCAAGCCCAAAGGGCAGGGAACCCTATTGTTTTTCTACGGATTTTTCATTATTTATTATTTATTATTTATTATTATTATTCTTCTCCGCTGTGTCTGTATGGGCGCAAGAGCCTGAAATTGCAAGGAAAAATCTGACATGGCAGTCTGATAGAAAATCCTGACCGCTACTCAGATTCGAAAATTTGGACCCCGGGTCACCTAGGTGGCGCTATTGCAGAGGTCAACACGTTTCAGCTACTAGCTCCCAAACCGTAGGTCCTACAGTCAAAAACTTTATATGCACATGATCCTTGATTGATTCTCCATCTTTTTTGTATTGGCCACGCCCATTTCCGCCTAACTAGATTTTTTGCTAGATCGCAAAAAATGCAAAACTTAGTTTTAATCACCTATTCGACATTTTTCGTCGAATCAACTTCAAACTTCGTACATGTGATCTATGGACTAGGCTAAGTTGTTGTGATGAAGAAAAATGCAGAAATATTGAAAATTGGGCTAATGACACCATGTCAAAATCAGTGCGCTAGCTAGCACATGTGTTAATTGATGATATCTTCACCATTTCTCAAAATAAATTGATGAGACTCTAGAACCTTACAAAGTATGAGCGGTAAGTCCTATCTACCCCATTTTGTTTGGATTCACCAATAGGGGGCGCTAAAGAGTCAAAAAGTTTGTTTCAGCTAAACGGCTTGATGGATTTCCACAGAACTTGGCACATATGTTAATCGTCGGACCCTTAAGCTATATTTTGAAAATGATTAAAAAGTGGGCGTGGCTTATAGGCTTTAAAAATTTTCGCCCTTTTACTCATGAAAAATACATATTCTATACAGAAAATTACAATTCATATCAGTCATCGTGACATCTACAATCACAGAAAATTTTTTGAATTTTGTCCAATAGGTGGCGCTCTGGTACCCCAAAAATATTTTTGGCATGTTTCTCCCCATTTCTTTTGTAAAAAAACAAATGATCTATTCCAATGTGTTCTTTGAGTCAGTCAAATTTAGATGAGTAATTTAAAAAATGTTTTAAACTTATGCAAATTAGTCGAAATTTGCATAGTAAGTCCAACGTACTTTCGTTAACTCCTCCCGGCCGTCAAACTCAATCACATCAAAACTTTCCCTGACAAGAGAGGAGGAGCGGCTGACCAAAAGATGTGAAGGGATTTTCGATAATTTGCTTATTTTTTTAAATATGATTTTTTTAAATAATTTTTTGGGAATGAAAAAGTTTTTTTAGCGTAACTTCAAGAGATTTTGACATTTTTCAAAGCTGTTCATAACAGTCATACCTAAGGTCAATTCAAGTGTATGTCCTGGTTTTCAACTTGATTAAACAATAGGGGGCGCTATAACTGGGAAGAAATTATACTGCTGAACCGGCTAAATGGATCGGCACGAAACTTAGTGGCTGTCATCACTATAAAGTCTTAAGACTACATTATCAATATGGTAATGATTGATCAAAGTGGGCGTGGTTTATGATCATTTAAAATTTCAAATTTGAAAAATTTCCTAAAAATCACTATTTGCATGTAAGAGGCTAAGATTTCCAGATTGTGTTAAATGAATAGGCTAGAGCTTATGTCACGAAAGCCGCAGCTCCACAAAGAGGTTTGCGCTTTATATTTACGAAAATACGTTTTTAGGCTAGCAATTGTAGCGCAAATTCTGTTCTCACAATCTTCTTGTAATTTGCCACAAAGTTCACTCTTAGGTGGGTTATGAAACAAAAAAAATGTCGTCTTGATTTGAGCTCCCCCTAGTGTTTAATTATAGGACATATTTTTGTCTACAGCCACTAATGCAAGTATTATTTTATTGTAAGTACAGTTTTACATTTATGACCCCAACAAAAATATAAGAAGAATTCTCACATCACAGAGGCAACCTGGGAATATTTTGAGATTTCTGTACAAAAGCGTATATTTTTAATGAATTTTTAACTTTTTACCAGTTTTTCTGTATATTTGGACAACAACGTAATTAATTTTTGTTAGAAAGCTTTTTAGGTATACAGTAAATATAAGCCATTTATAACATCCCACATGTACCTATGGTGATCTGAGATTTTTCTCCTAATTTTAGAAAGTAGCACTATTTTTTTATGAATATTTTTATTTTTGTTGTGACCTTTATAGTTATATTTCCCAATTTTTCTTCAAAAAAGCTTTGAGTCTACTGATTTAAAAACAACATCATATTATTCCGCATGTTAACACTGCCATGTGAGAATATTTTGGTAATTTTAGGATGATTTATGTATTTTTCATGATTTTTTAAAACATTTGTTCAGTAAGTCACAAAATGAAACTCATAGTTTTTGTTGAAAATCTTTTAAATCTAAAGACATTATCAAGTGTTTATGTTATTGGTAATATTCTGTTGATGTATAGATCATTGTTTGATAACCTCACTCATTAAATCTTCACGTTCTTTAATAAGGAAACAGTGGAATTCCATTGTAATCACGATTGAGGAGTCAGCCATGCCTCTGAAAGATGTGTATAGGCTTTGCAGGTTTAATGACGTATCCTGAGTGTTACTTTCGTTGCGCCGGTTGAAGTGAGCTGACGAACGCCGGCGGGAGAACGTGTTTTTGGGGCGGGACCGCGTGAGGACTGGCGAAGTGGAGGGCGGGGCCGGGTAGGCGACTGGCGCTGGGGGCTTGGAACCCGTTGATAACTGCTTGCAGTTCTAGTTTATTATTTATTATTATTATTCTTCTCCGCTGTGTCTGTATGGGCGCAAGAGCCTGAAATTGCCAGGGAAAATCTGACATGGCAGTCTGATAGAAAATCCTGACCGCTACTCAGATTCGAAAATTTGGACCCCGCGTCACCTAGGTGGCGCTATTGCGGAGGTCAACACGTTTTAGCTACTAGCTCCCAAACCGTAGGTCCTATAGTCAAAAACTTTATATGTCCATGATCCTTGGATGATTCTCCATCTTTTTTGTATTGGCCACGCCCATTTCCGCCTAACTAGATTTTTTGCTAGATCGCAAAAAACGCAAAACTTACTTTTAATCACCTATTCATCATTTTTTGTCGAATCAACTTCAAACTTCGTACATGTGATCTATGGACTAAGCTAAGTTGTTGTGATGAAGAAAAATGCAGAAATATTGAAAATTGGGCTAATGACACCATGTCAAAATCAGCGCGCTAGCTAGCACATGTGGTAATTGATGATATCTTCACCATTTCTCAAGATAAACTGATGAGACTCTAGACCCTTATGAAGTATGAGCGGTAAGCCCTATCTACCCCATTTTGTTTGGATTCACCAATAGGGGGCGCTAAAGAGTCAAAAAGTTTGTTTGAGCTAAACGGCTTGATGGATTTCCCCAGAACTTGGCACATATGTTAGTCATCGGACCCTTAAGCTACATTTTGAAAATGATTAAAAAGTGGGCGTGGCTTATAGGCTTTAAAATTTTTCGCCCTTTTACTCATGAAAAATATATATTCTAAACAGAAAATTACAATTCTTATCAGTCATAGTGACATCTACAATCACAGAAATTTTTTTGAATTTGGTCCAATAGGTGGCGCTGTGGTACCCCAAAAATATTTTTGGCATGTTTCTCCCCATTTCTTACGTAAAAAAACAAATAATCTCATCCAGTGTGTTCATTGAGTCAGTCAAATTTAGATGAGTATTTTAAAAAATGTTTTAAACTTATGCAAATTAGCAGAAATGTGCATAGTAAGTCTAACGTACTTTCGTTAACTCCTCCCAGCCGTCAAACTCAATCACATCACAACTTTCCCTGACAAGAGAGGAGGAGCGGCTGACCAAAAGATGTGAAGGGATTTTGGATAATTTGCTTATTTTTTTTATTATGATTTTTTTAAATCATTTTTTGGGAATGAAAAAGTTTTTTTAGCGTAACTTCAAAAGATTTTGACATTTTTCAAAGGTGTTCATAACAATCAAACCTAAGGTCAATTCAAGTGTATGTCTTGATTTTCACCTTGATTAAACAATAGGGGGCGCTATAAATAGCAATACATTATACTGCTGACCTGGTTAAATGGATCTGCACGAAACTTAGTGGTTGTCATCATTGTAGAGTCTTAAGACTACATTATCAATATGGTAATGATTGATCAATGTGGGCGTGGTTTATGATCATTTAAAATTTCAAATTTGAAAAATTTCCTAAAAATCATTATTTTCATGTAAGAAGCTACGTTTTCCAGATTATGTTAACTGGATAGCCATGAGCTTAGATATTGAAAACCGCAGCTCCACGAAGATGTTTGCGCTTTAAATTTACAAAAATACATTTTTAGGCTAGCAATTGTAGCGCAAATTCTGTTTTCACAATCTTCTTGACATTTGCCATAAAGTTCACTCTTAGGTGGTTTATGAAACAAAAAAAAATGTCGTCTTGATTTGAGCTCCCCCTTGTGTTTAATTATAGGACATATTTTTGTCTACAGCAACTAACGCAAATATTATTTTATTGTAGGTACAATTTTACATTTATGACCCCAACAAAAATATAAAAAGAATTCTCACATCACAGAGGCAATCTCGGAATATTTTGAGATTTTTGTACGAAAGCATTGATTTTTAATGATTTTTTAACTTTTTGCCAGTTTTTCTGTATAGTTGGACAACAACGTAATTAATTTTTGTTAGAAAGTTTTTTAGGTATACAGTAAATATAAACCAATTACAACATTCAACATGTACCTATGGTGATCTGAGATTTTTCTATAAATTTTAGAAAGTAGCACTATTTTTTTATGAATATTTTAATTTTGACTGTGACCCTTACAGTTATATTTACTGATTTTTCTTCAAAAAAGCTTTGAGTCTACTGATTTAAAAACAACATCATATTATTCCACATGTCAACACTGCCATGTGAGAATATTTTGGTAATTTTATGATGAGTTATGTATTTTTCATGATTTTTTGAAACATTTGGTCAGTAAGTCACAAAATGAAACTCATTGTTTTTGTTGAAAATCAATTAAATCTAAAGACATTATCAAGTATTTATGTTGTTTGTAATATTCTGTTGATGTATAGATTATTGTTTGATAATCTCACTCATTAAATCTTCACGTTCTTTAATAAGGAAACAGTGGAATTCCATTGTAATCACGATTGAGAAGTCAGCCATGCCTCTGAAAGATGTGTATAGGATTTGCAGGTTTAATGACGTATCCTGAGTGTTACTTTCATTGCGCCGGTTGAAGTGAGCTGACGGGACGCCGGCGGGAGAACGTGTTTTTGGGGCGGGACCGCGTGAGGACTGGCGAAGTTGAGGGCGGGGCGGGTGGGCGACTGGCGCTGGTGGCTTGGAACCCGTTGATAACTGCTTGCAGTTCTAGTTTATTATTCATTATTCTTCTCCGGTAAAAGTGTATGGGCGCAAGAGCCTGAAATTGGCAGGAAAAATCTGACATGGCAGTCTGATAGAAAATCCTGACCGCTACTCAGATTCGAAAATTTGGACCCCGCGTCACCTAGGTGGCGCTATTGCGGAGGTGAACACGTTTCAGCTACTAGCTCCCAAACCGTAGGTCCTACAGTCATATATTTTATATGTACATGATCCTTGGAGAATTCTGCACGTCGTTTGTATTGGCCACGCCCATTTCCGCCTAACTAGATTTTTTGCTAGATCGCAAAAAACGCAAAACTTACTTTTAATCACCTATTCGTCATTTTTCGTCGAATCAACTTCAAACTTCGTACATGTGATCTATGGACTAAGGTAAGTTGTTGTGATGAAGAAAAATGCAGAAATATTGAAAATTGGGCTAATGACACCATGTCAAAATCAGTGTGCTAGCTAGCACATGTGGTAATTGATGATATCTTCAAGATTTCTCAAGATAAATAGATGAGACTCTAGACCCTTATGAAGTATGAGCGGTAAGCCCTATCTACCCCATTTTGTTTGGATTCACCAATAGGGGGCGCTAAAGAGTCAAAAAGTTTGTTTCAGCTAAACGGATTGATGGATTTCCACAGAACTTGGCACATATGTTAATCATCGGACCCTTAAGCTATATTTTGAAAATGATTAAAAAGTGGGCGTGGCTTATAGGCTTTAAAAATTTTCGCCCTTTTACTCATGAAAAATACATATTCTATACAGAAAGTTATAATTCATATCAGTCATAGCGACATCTACAATCACAGAATTTTTTTTGAATTTTGTCCAATAGGTGGCGCTGTGGTACCCCAAAAATGTTTTTGGCATGTTTCTCCCCATTTTTTTCGTAAACAAACAAATGATCTCATCCAGTATGTTCATTGAGTCAGTCAAATTTAGATGAGTATTTTAAAAAGTGTTTTAAACTTATGCTAATTAGTAGAAATTTGCATAGTAAGTCAAACGTACTTTCGTTAACTCCTCCCGGCCGTCAAACTCAATCACATCACAACTTTCCCTGACAAGCGAGGAGGAGCGGCTGACCAAAAGTTGTGAAGGGATTTTGGATAATTTGCTTATTTTTTTTAATATGATTTTTTAAAATATTTTTTTGGGAATGAAAAAGTTTTTTTAGCGTAACTTCAAAAGATTTTGACATTTTTCAAAGCTGTTCATAACATCCATACCTAAGGTCAATTCAAGTGTATGTCCTGGTTTTCAACTTGATTAAACAATAGGGGGCGCTATAACTGGGAAGAAATTATACTGCTGAACTGGCTAAATGGATCTGCACGAAACTTAGTGGTTATCATCACTATAGAGTCTTAAGACCACAATATCAATATGGTAATGATTGATCCAAGTGGGCGTGGTTTATGATCATTTAAAATTTCAAATTTGAAAAATTTCCTAAAAATCACTATTTGCATGTAACAGGCTAAGATTTCCAGATTGTCTTAAATGGATAGGCTAGAGCTTAGGTCACGAAAGCCGCAGCTCCACGAAGAGGTGTGCGCTTTATATTTACGAAAATAAATTTTTAGGCTAGCAATTGTAGCGCAAATTCTATTCTCACAATCTTCTTGTAATTTGCCAAAAAGTTCACTCTTAGGTGGTTTATGAAAGAAAAAAAATGTCGTCTTGATTTGAGCTCCCCCTAGTGTTTAATTGTAGGACATATTTTTGTCTACAGCCACTAATGCAAATATTATTTTATTGTAAGTACAGTTTTACATTTATGACCCCATCAAAAATATGAGAAGAATTCTCACATCACAGAAGCAACCTGGGAATATTTTGAGATTTCTATACAAAAGCATAGATTTTTAATGAATTTTTAACTTTTTACCAGTTTTTCTGTATAGTTGGACAACAACGTAATTAATATTTGTTTTAGAAAGCTTTTTAGGTATACAGTAAATATAAGCCATTTACAACATTCCACATGTACCTATGGTGATCTGAGATTTTTCTCCTAATTTTAGAAAGTAGCACTATTTTTTTATGAATATTTTAATTTTTGTTGTGACCTTTATAGTTATATTTCCCAATTTTTCTTCAAAAAAGCTTTGAGTCTACTGATTTAAAAACAACATCATATTATTCCGCATGTTAACACTGCCATGTGAGAATATTTTGGTAATTTTAGGATGATTTATGTATTTTTCATGATTTTTTAAAACATTTGGTCAATAAGTCACAAAATGAAACTCATAGTTTTTGTTGAAAATCTTTTAAATCTAAAGACATTATCAAGTATTTATGTTATTTGTAATATTCTGTTGATGTATAGATCATTGTTTGATAATCTCACTCATTAAATCTTCACGTTCTTTAATAGGGAAACAGTGGAATTCCATTGTAATCACGATTGAGAAGTCAGCCATGCCTCTGAAAGATTTGTGGATAGGCTTTGCAAGTTTAATGACGTATCCTGAGTGTTACTGTCATTGCGCCGGTTGAAGTGAGCTGACGGGACGCCGGCGGGAGAACGTGTTTTTGGGGTGGGACCGCGTGAGGACCGGCGAAGGTGAGGGCGGGGCCGGGTGGGCGACTGGCGCTGGGGGCTTGGAACCCGTTGATAACTGCTTGCAGTTCTAGTTAGGGTTCCAAGCCCAAAGGGCAGGGAACCCTATTGTTTTTCTACGGATTTTTCATTAGGGTTCCAAGCCCAAAGGGCAGGGAACCCTATTGTTTTTCTACGGATTTTTCATTATTATTTATTATTCTTCTCCGCTACGTTTGTATGGGGGCAGGAGCCAGAAATTGCCAGGAAAAATCTGACATGGCAGTCTGATACAAAATCCTGACCGCTACTCAGATTCGAAAATTTGGACCCCGCATCACCTAGGTGGCGCTATTGCGGAGGTCAACACGTTTCAGCTACTAGCTCCCAAACCGTAGGTCCTACAGTCATAAACTTTATATGTACATGATCCTTGGGTGATTCTCCATCTTTTTTGTATTGGCCACGCCCATTTCCGCCTAACTAGATTTTTTGCTAGATCGCAAAAAACTCAAAACTTACTTTTAATCACCTATTCGTCATTTTTCGTCGAATCAACTTCAAACTTCGTACATATGATCTATGGACTAAGATAAGTTGTGGTGATGAAGAAAAAGGCAGAAATATTGAAAATTGGGCTAATGACACCATGTCAAAATCAGTGTGCTAGCTAGCACATGTGGTAATTGATGATATCTTCACCATTTCTCAAGATAAATTGATGAGACTCTACACCCTTATGAAGTATGAGCGGTAAGCCCTATCTACCCGATTTTGTGTGGATTCACCAATAGGGGGCGCTAAAGAGTCAAAAAGTTTGTTTCAGCTAAACGGCTTGATGGATTTCCACAGAACTTGGCACATATGTTAATCATCGGACCCTTAAGCTATATTTTGAAAATGATTAAAAAGTGGGCGTGGCTTATAGGCTATAAATAGGCTTTAAACGTTTTCGCCCATTTACTCCTGAAAAATACATATTCTATACAGAAAATTACAATTCATATCAGTCATAATGACATCTACAATCACAGAAAATTTTTTGAATTTTGTCCAATAGGTGGCGCTGTGGTACCCCAAAAATATTTTTGGCATGTTTCTCCCCATTACTTTCGTAAAAAAACAAATGATCTCATCCAGTATGTTCATTGAGTCAGTCAAATTTAGATGAGTATTTTAAAAAATGTTTTAAACTTATGCAAATTAGTAGAAATTTGCATAGTAAGTCCAACGTACTTTCGTTAACTCCTCCCGGCCGTCAAACTCAATCACATCACATCTTTCCCTGACAAGAGAGGAGGAGCGGCTGACCAAAAGATGTGAAGGGATTTTGGATAATTTGCTTATTTTTTTTTATATGATTTTTTTTAAAAATTTTGGAGAATGAAAAAGTTTTTTTAGAGTAACTTCAAAAGATTTTGACATTTTTCAAAGCTGTTCATAACAGTCATACCTAAGGTCAATTCAAGTGTATGTCCTGGTTTTCAACTTGATTAAACAATAGGGGGCGCTATAACTGGGAAGAAATTATACTGCTGAACTGGCTAAATGGATCTGCACGAAACTTAGTGGTTGTCATCACTATAGAGTCTTAAGATTACATTATCAATATGGTAATGATTTATCAAAGTGGGCGTGGCTTATGATCATTTAAAATTTCAAATTTGAAAAATTTCCTAAAAATCATTATTTGCATGTAAGAGGCTAAGATTTCCAGATTGTGTTAGCTGGATAGGCTAGAGCTTATGTCACGAAAGCCGCAGCTCCATGTTGAGGTTTACGCTTTATATTTATGAAAATACATTTTTAGGCTAGCAATTGTAGCGCAAATTCTGTTCTCACAACCTTCTTGTAATTTGCCACAAAGTTCACTCTTAGGTGGTTTATGAAACAAAAAAAATGTCGTCTTGATATGAGCTCCCCCTTGTGTTTAATTTTAGGACATATTTTTGTCTACAGACACTAATGCAAATATTATTTTATTGTAAGTACAGTTTTACATTTATGACCCCAACAAAAATATAAGAAGAATTCTCACGTCACAGAGGCAACCTGGGAATATTTTGAGATTTCTGTACAAAAGCATAGATTTTTAATTAATTTTTAACTTTTTACCAGTTTTTCTGTATAGTTGGACAACAACGTAATTAATTTTTGTTAGAAAACTTTTTAGGTATACAGTAAATATAAGCCATTTACAACATTCCACACGTACCTATGGTGATCTGAGATTTTTCTCCTAATTATAGAAAGTAGCACTATTTTTTTATGAATATTTAAATTTTTGTTGTGACCTTTATAGTTATATTTCCTAATTTTTCTTCAAAAAAGCTTTGAGTCAACTGATTTAAAAACAACATCATATTATTCCGCATGTTAACACTGCCATGTGAGAATATTTTGGTAATTTTATGATGATTTATGTATTTTTCATGATTTTTTAAAACAATTGATCAGTAAGTCACAAAATGAAACTCATTGTTTTTGTTGAAAATCTATTAAATCTAAAGACATTATCAAGTCTTTATGTTATTTGTAATATTCTGTTGATGTATAGATGATTGTTTGATAATCTCACTCATTAAATCTTCACGTTCTTTAATAAGGAAACAGTGGAATTCCATTGTAATCACGATTGAGAAGTCAGCCATGCCTCTGAAAGATATGTGTATAGGCTTTGCAGGTTTAATGACGTATCCTGAGTGTTACTTTCATTGCGCCGGTTGAAGTGAGCTGACGGGACGCCGGCGGGAGAATGTGTTTTTGGGGCGGGACCGCGTGAGGACTGGCGAAGTTGAGGGCGGGGCGGGTGGGCGACTGGCGCTGGGGGCTTGGAACCCGTTGATAACTGCTTGCAGTTCTAGTTAGGGTTCCAAGCCCAAAGGGCAGGGAACCCTATTGTTTTTCTACGGATTTTTCATTATTATTTATTATTCTTCTCCGCTTGATCTTTATGGGGGCAAGAGCCTGAAATTGCCAGGGAAAATCTGACATGGCAGTCTGATAGAAAATCCTGACCGCTACTCAGTTTCGAAAATTTGGACCCCGCGTCACCTAGGTGGCGCTATTGCGGAGGTCAACACGTTTCAGCTACTAGCTCCCAAACCGTATGTCGTACAGTCATAAACTTTATATGTACATGATCCTTGGGTGATTCTCCATCTTTTTTGTATTGGCCACGCCCATTTCCGCCTAACTAGATTTTTTGCTAGATCGCAAAAAACGCAAAACTTACTTTTAATCACCTATTCGTCATTTTTCGTCGAATCAACTTCAAACTTCGTACATATGATCTATGGACTAAGATAAGTTGTGGTGATGAAAGAAAAATGCAGAAATATTGAAAATTGGGCTAATGACACCATGTCAAAATCAGTGTGCTAGCTAGCACATGTGGTAATTGATGATATCTTCACCATTTCTCAAGATAAATTTATGAGACTCCAGACCCTTATGAAGTATGAGCGGTAAGCCCTATCTACCCGATTTTGTGTGGATTCACCAATAGGGGGCGCTAAAGAGTCAAAAAGTTTGTTTCAGCTAAACGGCTTGATGGATTTCCACAGAACTTGGCACATATGTTAATCATCGGACCCTTAAGCTATATTTTGAAAATGATTAAAAAGTGGGCGTGGCTTATAGGCTATAAATAGGCTTTAAACGTTTTCGCCCATTTACTCCTGAAAAATACATATTCTATACAGAAAATTACAATTCATATCAGTCATAATGACATCTACAATCACAGAAAATTTTTTGAATTTTGTCCAATAGGTGGCGCTGTGGTACCCCAAAAATATTTTTGGCATGTTTCTCCCCATTACTTTCGTAAAAAAACAAATGATCTCATCCAGTATGTTCATTGAGTCAGTCAAATTTAGATGAGTATTTTACAAAATGTTTTAAACTTATGCAAATTAGTAGAAATTTGCATAGTAAGTCCAACGTACTTTCGTTAACTCCTCCCGGCCGTCAAACTCAATCACATCACATCTTTCCCTGACAAGAGAGGAGGAGCGGCTGACCAAAAGATGTGAAGGGATTTTGGATAATTTGCTTATTTTTTTTAATATGATTTTTTTTTTTAAATTTTGGAGAATGAAAAAGTTTTTTTAGAGTAACTTCAAAAGATTTTGACATTTTTCAAAGCTGTTCATAACAGTCATACCTAAGGTCAATTCAAGTGTATGTCCTGGTTTTCAACTTGATTAAACAATAGGGGGCGCTATAACTGGGAAGAAATTATACTGCTGAACTGGCTAAATGGATCTGCACGAAACTTAGTGGTTGTCATCACTATAGAGTCTTAAGATTACATTATCAATATGGTAATGATTTATCAAAGTGGGCGTGGCTTATGATAATTTAAAATTTCAAATTTGAAAAATTTCCTAAAAATCATTATTTGCATGTAAGAGGCTAAGATTTCCAGATTGTGTTAGCTGGATAGGCTAGAGCTTATGTCACGAAAGCCGCAGCTCCATGTTGAGGTTTACGCTTTATATTTATGAAAATACATTTTTAGGCTAGCAATTGTAGCGCAAATTCTGTTCTCACAACCTTCTTGTAATTTGCTACAAAGTTCACTCTTAGGTGGTTTATGAAACAAAAAAATGTCGTCTTGATATGAGCTCCCCCTTGTGTTTAATTTTAGGACATATTTTTGTCTACAGACACTAATGCAAATATTATTTTATTGTAAGTACAGTTTTACATTTATGACCCCAACAAAAATATAAAAAGAATTCTCACGTCACAGAGGCAACCTGGGAATATTTTGAGATTTCTGTACAAAAGCATAGATTTTTAATTAATTTTTAACTTTTTACCAGTTTTTCTGTATAGTTGGACAACAACGTAATTAATTTTTGTTAGAAAACTTTTTAGGTATACAGTAAATATAAGCCATTAACAACATTCCACACGTACCTACGGTGATCTGAGATTTTTCTCCTAATTATAGAAAGTAGCACTATTTTTTTATGAATATTTAAATTTTTGTTGTGAACTTTATAGTTATATTTCCTAATTTTTCTTCAAAAAAGCTTTGAGTCAACTGATTTAAAAACAACATCATATTATTCCGCATGTTAACAGTGCCATGTGAGAATATTTTGGTAATTTTATGATGATTTATGTATTTTTCATGATTTTTTAAAACAATTGATCAGTAAGTCACAAAATGAAACTCATTGTTTTTGTTGAAAATCTATTAAATCTAAAGACATTATCAAGTCTTTATGTTATCTGTAATATTCTGTTGATGTATAGATGATTGTTTGATAATCTCACTCATTAAATCTTCACGTTCTTTAATAAGGAAACAGTGGAATTCCATTGTAATCACGATTGAGAAGTCAGCCATGCCTCTGAAAGATATGTGTATAGGCTTTGCAGGTTTAATGACGTATCCTGAGTGTTACTTTCATTGCGCCGGTTGAAGTGAGCTGACGGGACGCCGGCGGGAGAACGTGTTTTTGGGGCGGGACCGCGTGAGGACTGGCGAAGTTGAGGGCGGGGCGGGTGGGCGACTGGCGCTGGGGGCTTGGAACCCGTTGATAACTGCTTGCAGTTCTAGTTATTATTTATTATTCTTCTCCGCTACGTTTGTATGGGGGCAGGAGCCAGAAATTGCCAGGAAAAATCTGACATGGCAGTCTGATACAAAATCCTGACCGCTACTCAGATTCGAAAATTTGGACCCCGCGTCACCTAGGTGGCGCTATTGCGGAGGTCAACACGTTTCAGCTACTAGCTCCCAAACCGTAGGTCCTACAGTCATAAACTTTATATGTACATGATCCTTGGGTGATTCTCCATCTTTTTTGTATTGGCCACGCCCATTTCCGCCTAACTAGATTTTTTGCTAGATCGCAAAAAACTCAAAACTTACTTTTAATCACCTATTCGTCATTTTTCGTCGAATCAACTTCAAACTTCGTACATATGATCTATGGACTAAGATAAGTTGTGGTGATGAAGAAAAAGGCAGAAATATTGAAAATTGGGCTAATGACACCATGTCAAAATCAGTGTGCTAGCTAGCACATGTGGTAATTGATGATATCTTCACCATTTCTCAAGATAAATTGATGAGACTCTACACCCTTATGAAGTATGAGCGGTAAGCCCTATCTACCCGATTTTGTGTGGATTCACCAATAGGGGGCGCTAAAGAGTCAAAAAGTTTGTTTCAGCTAAACGGCTTGATGGATTTCCACAGAACTTGGCACATATGTTAATCATCGGACCCTTAAGCTATATTTTGAAAATGATTAAAAAGTGGGCGTGGCTTATAGGCTATAAATAGGCTTTAAACGTTTTCGCCCATTTACTCCTGAAAAATACATATTCTATACAGAAAATTACAATTCATATCAGTCATAATGACATCTACAATCACAGAAAATTTTTTGAATTTTGTCCAATAGGTGGCGCTGTGGTACCCCAAAAATATTTTTGGCATGTTTCTCCCCATTACTTTCGTAAAAAAACAAATGATCTCATCCAGTATGTTCATTGAGTCAGTCAAATTTAGATGAGTATTTTAAAAAATGTTTTAAACTTATGCAAATTAGTAGAAATTTGCATAGTAAGTCCAACGTACTTTCGTTAACTCCTCCCGGCCGTCAAACTCAATCACATCACATCTTTCCCTGACAAGAGAGGAGGAGCGGCTGACCAAAAGATGTGAAGGGATTTTGGATAATTTGCTTATTTTTTTTAATATGATTTTTTTTTTTAAATTTTGGAGAATGAAAAAGTTTTTTTAGAGTAACTTCAAAAGATTTTGACATTTTTCAAAGCTGTTCATAACAGTCATACCTAAGGTCAATTCAAGTGTATGTCCTGGTTTTCAACTTGATTAAACAATAGGGGGCGCTATAACTGGGAAGAAATTATACTGCTGAACTGGCTAAATGGATCTGCACGAAACTTAGTGGTTGTCATCATTATAGAGTCTTAAGATTACATTATCAATATGGTAATGATTTATCAAAGTGGGCGTGGCTTATGATCATTTAAAATTTCAAATTTGAAAAATTTCCTAAAAATCATTATTTGCATGTAAGAGGCTAAGATTTCCAGATTGTGGTAGCTGGATAGGCTAGAGCTTATGTCACGAAAGCCGCAGCTCCATGTTGAGGTTTACGCTTTATATTTATGAAAATACATTTTTAGGCTAGCAATTGTAGCGCAAATTCTGTTCTCACAACCTTCTTGTAATTTGCTACAAAGTTCACTCTTAGGTGGTTTATGAAACAAAAAAAATGTCGTCTTGATATGAGCTCCCCCTTGTGTTTAATTTTAGGACATATTTTTGTCTACAGACACTAATGAAAATATTATTTTATTGTAAGTACAGTTTTACATTTATGACCCCAACAAAAATATAAGAAGAATTCTCACGTCACAGAGGCAACCTGGGAATATTTTGAGATTTCTGTACAAAAGCATAGATTTTTAATTAATTTTTAACTTTTTACCAGTTTTTCTGTATAGTTGGACAACAACGTAATTAATTTTTGTTAGAAAACTTTTTAGGTATACAGTAAATATAAGCCATTTACAACATTCCACACGTACCTATGGTGATCTGAGATTTTTCTCCTAATTATAGAAAGTAGCACTATTTTTTTATGAATATTTAAATTTTTGTTGTGACCTTTATAGTTATATTTCCTAATTTTTCTTCAAAAAAGCTTTGAGTCAACTGATTTAAAAACAACATCATATTATTCCGCATGTTAACACTGCCATGTGAGAATATTTTGGTAATTTTATGATGATTTATGTATTTTTCATGATTTCTTAAAACAATTGATCAGTAAGTCACAAAATGAAACTCATTGTTTTTGTTGAAAATCTATTAAATCTAAAGACATTATCAAGTCTTTATGTTATTTGTAATATTCTGTTGATGTATAGATGATTGTTTGATAATCTCACTCATTAAATCTTCACGTTCTTTAATAAGGAAACAGTGGAATTCCATTGTAATCACGATTGAGAAGTCAGCCATGCCTCTGAAAGATATGTGTATAGGCTTTGCAGGTTTAATGACGTATCCTGAGTGTTACTTTCATTGCGCCGGTTGAAGTGAGCTGACGGGACGCCGGCGGGAGAACGTGTTTTTGGGGCGGGACCGCGTGAGGACTGGCGAAGTTGAGGGCGGGGCGGGTGGGCGACTGGCGCTGGGGGCTTGGAACCCGTTGATAACTGCTTGCAGTTCTAGTTAGGGTTCCAAGCCCAAAGGGCAGGGAACCCTATTGTTTTTCTACGGATTTTTCATTATTTATTATTTATTATTTATTATTATTATTCTTCTCCGCTGTGTCTGTATGGGCGCAAGAGCCTGAAATTGCCAGGGAAAATCTGACATGGCAGTCTGATAGAAAATCCTGACCGCTACTCAGATTCGAAAATTTGGACCCCGCGTCACCTAGGTGGCGCTATTGCGGAGGTCAACACGTTTTAGCTACTAGCTCCCAAACCGTAGGTCCTATAGTCAAAAACTTTATATGTCCATGATCCTTGGATGATTCTCCATCTTTTTTGTATTGACCACGCCCATTTCCGCCTAACTAGATTTTTTGCTAGATCGCAAAAAACGCAAAACTTACTTTTAATCACCTATTCATCATTTTTTGTCGAATCAACTTCAAACTTCGTACATGTGATCTATGGACTAAGCTAAGTTGTTGTGATGAAGAAAAATGCAGAAATATTGAAAATTGGGCTAATGACACCATGTCAAAATCAGCGCGCTAGCTAGCACATGTGGTAATTGATGATATCTTCACCATTTCTCAAGATAAACTGATGAGACTCTAGACCCTTATGAAGTATGAGCGGTAAGCCCTATCTACCCCATTTTGTTTGGATTCACCAATAGGGGGCGCTAAAGAGTCAAAAAGTTTGTTTGAGCTAAACGGCTTGATGGATTTCCCCAGAACTTGGCACATATGTTAGTCATCGGACCCTTAAGCTACATTTTGAAAATGATTAAAAAGTGGGCGTGGCTTATAGGCTTCAAAATTTTTCGCCCTTTTACTCATGAAAAATATATATTCTAAACAGAAAATTACAATTCTTATCAGTCATAGTGACATCTACAATCACAGAAAATTTGTTGAATTTGGTCCAATAGGTGGCGCTGTGGTACCCCAAAAATATTTTTGGCATGTTTCTCCCCATTTCTTACGTAAAAAAACAAATAATCTCATCCAGTGTGTTCATTGAGTCAGTCAAATTTAGATGAGTATTTTAAAAAATGTTTTAAACTTATGCAAATTAGCAGAAATGTGCATAGTAAGTCCAACGTACTTTCGTTAACTCCTCCCAGCCGTCAAACTCAATCACATCACAACTTTCCCTGACAAGAGAGGAGGAGCGGCTGACCAAAAGATGTGAAGGGATTTTGGATAATTTGCTTATTTTTTTTATTATGATTTTTTTAAATCATTTTTTGGGAATGAAAAAGTTTTTTTAGCGTAACTTCAAAAGATTTTGACATTTTTCAAAGGTGTTCATAACAGTCAAACCTAAGGTCAATTCAAGTGTATGTCTTGATTTTCACCTTGATTAAACAATAGGGGGCGCTATAAATAGCAATACATTATACTGCTGACCTGGTTAAATGGATCTGCACGAAACTTAGTGGTTGTCATCATTGTAGAGTCTTAAGACTACATTATCAATATGGTAATGATTGATCAATGTGGGCGTGGTTTATGATCATTTAAAATTTCAAATTTGAAAAATTTCCTAAAAATCATTATTTTCATGTAAGAAGCTACGTTTTCCAGATTATGTTAACTGGATAGCCATGAGCTTAGATATTGAAAACCGCAGCTCCACGAAGATGTTTGCGCTTTAAATTTACAAAAATACATTTTTAGGCTAGCAATTGTAGCGCAAATTCTGTTTTCACAATCTTCTTGACATTTGCCATAAAGTTCACTCTTAGGTGGTTTATGAAACAAAAAAAAATGTCGTCTTGATTTGAGCTCCCCCTTGTGTTTAATTATAGGACATATTTTTGTCTACAGCAACTAACGCAAATATTATTTTATTGTAGGTACAATTTTACATTTATGACCCCAACAAAAATATAAAAAGAATTCTCACATCACAGAGGCAATCTCGGAATATTTTGAGATTTTTGTACGAAAGCATTGATTTTTAATGATTTTTTAACTTTTTGCCAGTTTTTCTGTATAGTTGGACAACAACGTAATTAATTTTTGTTAGAAAGTTTTTTAGGTATACAGTAAATATAAACCAATTACAACATTCAACATGTACCTATGGTGATCTGAGATTTTTCTATAAATTTTAGAAAGTAGCACTATTTTTTTATGAATATTTTAATTTTGACTGTGACCCTTACAGTTATATTTACTGATTTTTCTTCAAAAAAGCTTTGAGTCTACTGATTTAAAAACAACATCATATTATTCCACATGTCAACACTGCCATGTGAGAATATTTTGGTAATTTTATGATGAGTTATGTATTTTTCATGATTTTTTGAAACATTTGGTCAGTAAGTCACAAAATGAAACTCATTGTTTTTGTTGAAAATCAATTAAATCTAAAGACATTATCAAGTATTTATGTTGTTTGTAATATTCTGTTGATGTATAGATTATTGTTTGATAATCTCACTCATTAAATCTTCACGTTCTTTAATAAGGAAACAGTGGAATTCCATTGTAATCACGATTGAGAAGTCAGCCATGCCTCTGAAAGATGTGTATAGGATTTGCAGGTTTAATGACGTATCCTGAGTGTTACTTTCATTGCGCCGGTTGAAGTGAGCTGACGGGACGCCGGCGGGAGAACGTGTTTTTGGGGCGGGACCGCGTGAGGACTGGCGAAGGTGAGGGCGGGGCCGGGTGGGCGACTGGCGCTGGGGGTTTGGAACCCGTTGATAACTGCTTGCAGTTCTAGTTAGGGTTCCAAGCCCAAAGGGCAGGGAACCCTATTGTTTTTCTACGGATTTTTCATTATTATTAGGGTTCCAAGCCCAAAGGGCAGGGAACCCTATTGTTTTTCTACGGATTTTTCATTATTATTTATTATTCTTCTCCGCTACGTTTGTATGGGGGCAGGAGCCAGAAATTGCCAGGAAAAATCTGACATGGCAGTCTGATACAAAATCCTGACCGCTACTCAGATTCGAAAATTTGGACCCCGCGTCACCTAGGTGGCGCTATTGCGGAGGTCAACACGTTTCAGCTACTAGCTCCCAAACTGTAGGTCCTACAGTCATAAACTTTATATGTACATGATCCTTGGGTGATTCTCCATCTTTTTTGTATTGGCCACGCCCATTTCCGCCTAACTAGATTTTTTGCTAGATCGCAAAAAACTCAAAACTTACTTTTAATCACCTATTTGTCATTTTTCGTCGAATCAACTTCAAACTTCGTACATATGATCTATGGACTAAGATAAGTTTTGGTGATGAAGAAAAAGGCAGAAATATTGAAAATTGGGCTAATGACACCATGTCAAAATCAGTGTGCTAGCTAGCACATGTGGTAATTGATGATATCTTCACCATTTCTCAAGATAAATTGATGAGACTCTACACCCTTATGAAGTATGAGCGGTAAGCTCTATCTACCCGATTTTGTGTGGATTCACCAATAGGGGGCGCTAAAGAGTCAAAAAGTTTGTTTCAGCTAAACGGCTTGATGGATTTCCACAGAACTTGGCACATATGTTAATCATCGGACCCTTAAGCTATATTTTGAAAATGATTAAAAAGTGGGCGTGGCTTATAGGCTATAAATAGGCTTTAAACGTTTTCGCCCATTTACTCCTGAAAAATACATATTCTATACAGAAAATTACAATTCATATCAGTCATAATGACATCTGCAATCACAGAAATTTTTTTGAATTTTGTCCAATAGGTGGCGCTGTGGTACCCCAAAAATATTTTTGGCATGTTTCTCCCCATTACTTTCGTAAAAAAACAAATGATCTCATCCAGTATGTTCATTGAGTCAGTCAAATTTAGATGAGTATTTTAAAAAATGTTTTAAACTTATGCAAATTAGTAGAAATTTGCATAGTAAGTCCAACGTACTTTCGTTAACTCCTCCCGGCCGTCAAACTCAATCACATCACATCTTTCCCTGACAAGAGAGGAGGAGCGGCTGACCAAAAGATGTGAAGGGATTTTGGATAATTTGCTTATTTTTTTTAATATGATTTTTTTTTTTAATTTTGGAGAATGAAAAAGTTTTTTTAGAGTAACTTCAAAAGATTTTGACATTTTTCAAAGCTGTTCATAACAGTCATACCTAAGGTCAATTCAAGTGTATGTCCTGGTTTTCAACTTGATTAAACAATAGGGGGCGCTATAACTGGGAAGAAATTATACTGCTGAACTGGCTAAATGGATCTGCACGAAACTTAGTGGTTGTCATCACTATAGAGTCTTAAGATTACATTATCAATATGGTAATGATTTATCAAAGTGGGCGTGGCTTATGATCATTTAAAATTTCAAATTTGAAAAATTTCCTAAAAATCATTATTTGCATGTAAGAGGCTAAGATTTCCAGATTGTGTTAGCTGGATAGGCTAGAGCTTATGTCACGAAAGCCGCAGCTCCATGTTGAGGTTTACGCTTTATATTTATGAAAATACATTTTTAGGCTAGCAATTGTAGCGCAAATTCTGTTCTCACAACCTTCTTGTAATTTGCTACAAAGTTCACTCTTAGGTGGTTTATGAAACAAAAAAAATGTCGTATTGATATGAGCTCCCCCTTGTGTTTAATTTTAGGACATATTTTTGTCTACAGACACTAATGCAAATATTATTTTATTGTAAGTACAGTTTTACATTTATGACCCCAACAAAAATATAAGAAGAATTCTCACGTCACAGAGGCAACCTGGGAATATTTTGAGATTTCTGTACAAAAGCATAAATTTTTAATTAATTTTTAACTTTTTACCAGTTTTTCTGTATAGTTGGACAACAACGTAATTAATTTTTGTTAGAAAACTTTTTAGGTATACAGTAAATATAAGCCATTTACAACATTCCACACGTACCTATGTTGATCTGAGATTTTTCTCCTAATTATAGAAAGTAGCACTATTTTTTTATGAATATTTAAATTTTTGTTGTGACCTTTATAGTTATGTTTCCTAATTTTTTTTCAAAAAAGCTTTGAGTCAACTGATTTAAAAACAACATCATATTATTCCGCATGTTAACACTGCCATGTGAGAATATTTTGGTAATTTTATGATGATTTATGTATTTTTCATGATTTTTTAAAACAATTGATCAGTAAGTCACAAAATGAAACTCATTGTTTTTGTTGAAAATCTATTAAATCTAAAGACATTATCAAGTCTTTATGTTATTTGTAATATTCTGTTGATGTATAGATGATTGTTTGATAATCTCACTCATTAAATCTTCACGTTCTTTAATAAGGAAACAGTGGAATTCCTTTGTAATCACGATTGAGAAGTCAGCCATGCCTCTGAAAGATATGTGTATAGGCTTTGCAGGTTTAATGACGTATCCTGAGTGTTACTTTCATTGCGCCGGTTGAAGTGAGCTGACGGGACGCCGGCGGGAGAACGTGTTTTTGGGGCGGGACTGCGTGAGGACTGGCGAAGTTGAGGGCGGGGCGGGTGGGCGACTGGCGCTGGGGGCTTGGAACCCGTTGATAACTGCTTGCAGTTCTAGTTATTATTTATTATTCTTCTCCGCTACGTTTGTATGGGGGCAGGAGCCAGAAATTGCCAGGAAAAATCTGACATGGCAGTCTGATACAAAATCCTGACCGCTACTCAGATTCGAAAATTTGGACCCCGCGTCACCTAGGTGGCGCTATTGCGGAGGTCAACACGTTTCAGCTACTAGCTCCCAAACCGTAGGTCCTACAGTCATAAACTTTATATGTACATGATCCTTGGGTGATTCTCCATCTTTTTTGTATTGGCCACGCCCATTTCCGCCTAACTAGATTTTTTGCTAGATCGCAAAAAACTCAAAACTTACTTTTAATCACCTATTCGTCATTTTTCGTCGAATCAACTTCAAACTTCGTACATATGATCTATGGACTAAGATAAGTTGTGGTGATGAAGAAAAATGCAGAAATATTGAAAATTGGGCTAATGACACCATGTCAAAATCAGTGTGCTAGCTAGCACATGTGGTAATTGATGATATCTTCACCATTTCTCAAGATAAATTGATGAGACTCTACACCCTTATGAAGTATGAGCGGTAAGCCCTATCTACCCGATTTTGTGTGGATTCACCAATAGGGGGCGCTAAAGAGTCAAAAAGTTTGTTTCAGCTAAACGGCTTGATGGATTTCCACAGAACTTGGCACATATGTTAATCATCGGACCCTTAAGCTATATTTTGAAAATGATTAAAAAGTGGGCGTGGCTTATAGGCTTTAAAAATTTTCGCCCTTTTACTCATGAAAAATACATATTCTATACAGAAAATTACAATTCATATCAGTCATCGTGACATCTACAATCACAGAAAATTTTTTGAATTTTGTCCAATAGGTGGCGCTCTGGTACCCCAAAAATATTTTTGGCATGTTTCTCCCCATTTCTTTTGTAAAAAAACAAATGATCTATTCCAATGTGTTCTTTGAGTCAGTCAAATTTAGATGAGTAATTTAAAAAATGTTTTAAACTTATGCAAATTAGTAGAAATTTGCATAGTAAGTCCAACGTACTTTCGTTAACTCCTCCCGGCCGTCAAACTCAATCACATCAAAACTTTCCCTGACAAGAGAGGAGGAGCGGCTGACCAAAAGATGTGAAGGGATTTTCGATAATTTGCTTATTTTTTTAAATATGATTTTTTTAAATAATTTTTTGGGAATGAAAAAGTTTTTTTAGCGTAACTTCAAGAGATTTTGACATTTTTCAAAGCTGTTCATAACAGTCATACCTAAGGTCAATTCAAGTGTATGTCCTGGTTTTCAACTTGATTAAACAATAGGGGGCGCTATAACTGGGAAGAAATTATACTGCTGAACCGGCTAAATGGATCGGCACGAAACTTAGTGGCTGTCATCACTATAAAGTCTTAAGACTACATTATCAATATGGTAATGATTGATCAAAGTGGGCGTGGTTTATGATCATTTAAAATTTCAAATTTGAAAAATTTCCTAAAAATCACTATTTGCATGTAAGAGGCTAAGATTTCCAGATTGTGTTAAATGAATAGGCTAGAGCTTATGTCACGAAAGCCGCAGCTCCACAAAGAGGTTTGCGCTTTATATTTACGAAAATACGTTTTTAGGCTAGCAATTGTAGCGCAAATTCTGTTCTCACAATCTTCTTGTAATTTGCCACAAAGTTCACTCTTAGGTGGGTTATGAAACAAAAAAAAATGTCGTCTTGATTTGAGCTCCCCCTAGTTTTTAATTATAGGACATATTTTTGTCTACAGCCACTAATGCAAGTATTATTTTATTGTAAGTACAGTTTTACATTTATGACCCCAACAAAAATATAAGAAGAATTCTCACATCACAGAGGCAACCTGGGAATATTTTGAGATTTCTGTACAAAAGCGTATATTTTTAATGAATTTTTAACTTTTTACCAGTTTTTCTGTATATTTGGACAACAACGTAATTAATTTTTGTTAGAAAGCTTTTTAGGTATACAGTAAATATAAGCCATTTATAACATCCCACATGTACCTATGGTGATCTGAGATTTTTCTCCTAATTTTAGAAAGTAGCACTATTTTTTTATGAATATTTTTATTTTTGTTGTGACCTTTATAGTTATATTTCCCAATTTTTCTTCAAAAAAGCTTTGAGTCTACTGATTTAAAAACAACATCATATTATTCCGCATGTTAACACTGCCATGTGAGAATATTTTGGTAATTTTAGGATGATTTATGTATTTTTCATGATTTTTTAAAACATTTGTTCAGTAAGTCACAAAATGAAACTCATAGTTTTTGTTGAAAATCTTTTAAATCTAAAGACATTATCAAGTGTTTATGTTATTGGTAATATTCTGTTGATGTATAGATCATTGTTTGATAACCTCACTCATTAAATCTTCACGTTCTTTAATAAGGAAACAGTGGAATTCCATTGTAATCACGATTGAGGAGTCAGCCATGCCTCTGAAAGATATGTGTATAGGCTTTGCAGGTTTAATGACGTATCCTGAGTGTTACTTTCATTGCGCCGGTTGAAGTGAGCTGACGAACGCCGGCGGGAGAACGTGTTTTTGGGGCAGGACCGCGTGAGGACTGGCGAAGTGGAGGGCGGGGCCGGGTAGGCGACTGGCGCTGGGGGCTTGGAACCCGTTGATAACTGCTTGCAGTTCTAGTTAGGGTTCCAAGCCCAAAGGGCAGGGAACCCTATTGTTTTTCTACGGATTTTTCATTATTTATTATTTATTATTTATTATTATTATTCTTCTCCGCTGTGTCTGTATGGGCGCAAGAGCCTGAAATTGCAAGGAAAAATCTGACATGGCAGTCTGATAGAAAATCCTGACCGCTACTCAGATTCGAAAATTTGGACCCCGGGTCACCTAGGTGGCGCTATTGCAGAGGTCAACACGTTTCAGCTACTAGCTCCCAAACCGTAGGTCCTACAGTCAAAAACTTTATATGCACATGATCCTTGATTGATTCTCCATCTTTTTTGTATTGGCCACGCCCATTTCCGCCTAACTAGATTTTTTGCTAGATCGCAAAAAATGCAAAACTTAGTTTTAATCACCTATTCGACATTTTTCGTCGAATCAACTTCAAACTTCGTACATGTGATCTATGGACTAGGCTAAGTTGTTGTGATGAAGAAAAATGCAGAAATATTGAAAATTGGGCTAATGACACCATGTCAAAATCAGTGCGCTAGCTAGCACATGTGTTAATTGATGATATCTTCACCATTTCTCAAAATAAATTGATGAGACTCTAGAACCTTACAAAGTATGAGCGGTAAGTCCTATCTACCCCATTTTGTTTGGATTCACCAATAGGGGGCGCTAAAGAGTCAAAAAGTTTGTTTCAGCTAAACGGCTTGATGGATTTCCACAGAACTTGGCACATATGTTAATCGTCGGACCCTTAAGCTATATTTTGAAAATGATTAAAAAGTGGGCGTGGCTTATAGGCTTTAAAAATTTTCGCCCTTTTACTCATGAAAAATACATATTCTATACAGAAAATTACAATTCATATCAGTCATCGTGACATCTACAATCACAGAAAATTTTTTGAATTTTGTCCAATAGGTGGCGCTCTGGTACCCCAAAAATATTTTTGGCATGTTTCTCCCCATTTCTTTTGTAAAAAAACAAATGATCTATTCCAATGTGTTCTTTGAGTCAGTCAAATTTAGATGAGTAATTTAAAAAATGTTTTAAACTTATGCAAATTAGTAGAAATTTGCATAGTAAGTCCAACGTACTTTCGTTAACTCCTCCCGGCCGTCAAACTCAATCACATCAAAACTTTCCCTGACAAGAGAGGAGGAGCGGCTGACCAAAAGATGTGAAGGGATTTTCGATAATTTGCTTATTTTTTTAAATATGATTTTTTTAAATAATTTTTTGGGAATGAAAAAGTTTTTTTAGCGTAACTTCAAGAGATTTTGACATTTTTCAAAGCTGTTCATAACAGTCATACCTAAGGTCAATTCAAGTGTATGTCCTGGTTTTCAACTTGATTAAACAATAGGGGGCGCTATAACTGGGAAGAAATTATACTGCTGAACCGGCTAAATGGATCGGCACGAAACTTAGTGGCTGTCATCACTATAAAGTCTTAAGACTACATTATCAATATGGTAATGATTGATCAAAGTGGGCGTGGTTTATGATCATTTAAAATTTCAAATTTGAAAAATTTCCTAAAAATCACTATTTGCATGTAAGAGGCTAAGATTTCCAGATTGTGTTAAATGAATAGGCTAGAGCTTATGTCACGAAAGCCGCAGCTCCACAAAGAGGTTTGCGCTTTATATTTACGAAAATACGTTTTTAGGCTAGCAATTGTAGCGCAAATTCTGTTCTCACAATCTTCTTGTAATTTGCCACAAAGTTCACTCTTAGGTGGGTTATGAAACAAAAAAAATGTCGTCTTGATTTGAGCTCCCCCTAGTGTTTAATTATAGGACATATTTTGTCTACAGCCACTAATGCAAGTATTATTTTATTGTAAGTACAGTTTTACATTTATGACCCCAACAAAAATATAAGAAGAATTCTCACATCACAGAGGCAACCTGGGAATATTTTGAGATTTCTGTACAAAAGCGTATATTTTTAATGAATTTTTAACTTTTTACCAGTTTTTCTGTATATTTGGACAACAACGTAATTAATTTTTGTTAGAAAGCTTTTTAGGTATACAGTAAATATAAGCCATTTATAACATCCCACATATACCTATGGTGATCTGAGATTTTTCTCCTAATTTTAGAAAGTAGCACTATTTTTTTTATGAATATTTTTATTTTTGTTGTGACCTTTATAGTTATATTTCCCAATTTTTCTTCAAAAAAGCTTTGAGTCTACTGATTTAAAAACAACATCATATTATTCCGCATGTTAACACTGCCATGTGAGAATATTTTGGTAATTTTAGGATGATTTATGTATTTTTCATGATTTTTTAAAACATTTGTTCAGTAAGTCACAAAATGAAACTCATAGTTTTTGTTGAAAATCTTTTAAATCTAAAGACATTATCAAGTGTTTATGTTATTGGTAATATTCCGTTGATGTATAGATCATTGTTTGATAACCTCACTCATTAAATCTTCACGTTCTTTAATAAGGAAACAGTGGAATTCCATTGTAATCACGATTGAGGAGTCAGCCATGCCTCTGAAAGATATGTGTATAGGCTTTGCAGGTTTAATGACGTATCCTGAGTGTTAGTTTCATTGCGCCGGTTGAAGTGAGCTGACGGGACGCCGGCGGGAGAACGTGTTTTTGGGGCTGGACCGCGTGAGGACTGGCGAAGTGGAGGGCGGGGCCGGGTAGGCGACTGGCGCTGGGGGCTTGGAACCCGTTGATAACTGCTTGCAGTTCTAGTTAGGGTTCCAAGCCCAAAGGGCAGGGAACCCTATTGTTTTTCTACGGATTTTTCATTATTTATTATTTATTATTTATTAGGGTTCCAAGCCCAAAGGGCAGGGAACCCTATTGTTTTTCTACGGATTTTTCATTATTTATTATTTATTATTTATTATTATTATTCTTCTCCGCTGTGTCTGTATGGGCGCAAGAGCCTGAAATTGCCAGGGAAAATCTGACATGGCAGTCTGATAGAAAATCCTGACCGCTACTCAGATTCGAAAATTTGGACCCCGCGTCACCTAGGTGGCGCTATTGCGGAGGTCAACACGTTTTAGCTACTAGCTCCCAAACCGTAGGTCCTATAGTCAAAAACTTTATATGTCCATGATCCTTGGATGATTCTCCATCTTTTTTGTATTGGCCACGCCCATTTCCGCCTAACTAGATTTTTTGCTAGATCGCAAAAAACGCAAAACTTACTTTTAATCACCTATTCATCATTTTTTGTCGAATCAACTTCAAACTTCGTACATGTGATCTATGGACTAAGCTAAGTTGTTGTGATGAAGAAAAATGCAGAAATATTGAAAATTGGGCTAATGACACCATGTCAAAATCAGCGCGCTAGCTAGCACATGTGGTAATTGATGATATCTTCACCATTTCTCAAGATAAACTGATGAGACTCTAGACCCTTATGAAGTATGAGCGGTAAGCCCTATCTACCCCATTTTGTTTGGATTCACCAATAGGGGGCGCTAAAGAGTCAAAAAGTTTGTTTGAGCTAAACGGCTTGATGGATTTCCCCAGAACTTGGCACATATGTTAGTCATCGGACCCTTAAGCTACATTTTGAAAATGATTAAAAAGTGGGCGTGGCTTATAGGCTTTAAAATTTTTCGCCCTTTTACTCATGAAAAATATATATTCTAAACAGAAAATTACAATTCTTATCAGTCATAGTGACATCTACAATCACAGAAAATTTTTTGAATTTTGTCCAATAGGTGGCGCTGTGGTACCCCAAAAATATTTTTGGCATGGTTCTCCCCATTTCTTTCGTAAAAAAACAAATGATCTCATCCAGTGTGTTCAGTGAGTCAGTCAAATTTAGATGAGTATTTTAACAAATGTTTTAAACTTATGCAAATTAGTAGAAATTTGCATAGTAAGTCCAACGTACTTTCGTTAACTCCTCCCGGCCGTCAAACTCAATCACATCACAACTTTCCCTGACAAGAGAGGAGGAGCGGCTGACCAAAAGATGTGAAGGGATTTTGGATAATTTGCTTATTTTTTTTAATATGATTTTTTAAAATAATTTTTTGGGAATGAAAAAGTTTTTTTAGCGTAACTTCAAAAGACTTTGACATTTTTCAAAGCTGTTCATAACAATCATACCTAAGGTCAATTCAAGTGTATGTCCTGGTTTTCACCTTGATTAAACAATAGGGGGCGCTATAACTGGGAAGAAATTATATTGCTGAACCAGCTAAATGGATCTGCACGAAACTTAGTGGTTGTCATCACTATAGAGTCTTAAGACTACATTATCAATATGGTAATGATTGATCAAAGTGGGCGTGGTTTATGATCATTTAAAATTTCAAATTTGAAAAATTCCCTAAAAATCACAATTTGCATGTAAGAGGCTAAGATTTCCAGATTGTGTCAACTGGATTGGCTAGAGCTTATGTCACGAAAGCCGCAGCTCCATGAAGAGGTTTGCGCTTTATATTTACGAAAATACATTTTTAGGCTAGCAATTGTAGCGCAAATTCTGTTCTCACAATCTTCTTGTAATTTGCCACAAAGTTCACTCTTAGGTGGTTTATGAAAGAAAAAAAATGTCGTATTGATTTGAGCTCCCCCTTGTGTTTAATTGTAGGACATATTTTTGTCTACAGCCACTAATGCAAATATTATTTTATTGTAAGTACAGTTTTACATTTATGACCCCAACAAAAATATAAGAAGAATTCTCACATCACAGAGGCAACCTGGGAATATTTTGAGATTTCTGTACAAAAGCATAGATTTTTAATGAATTTTTAACTTTTTACCAGTTTTTCTGTATAGTTGGACAACAACGTAATTAATTTTTGTTAGAAAGTTTTTTTTAGGTATACAGTAAATATAAGCCATTTACAACATTCCACATGTACCTATGGTGATCTGAGATTTTTCTCCTAATTTTAGAAAGTAGCACTATTTTTTTATGAATATTTGAATTTTTGTTGTGACCTTTATAGTTATATTTCCCAATTTTTCTTCAAAAAAGCTTTGAGTCTACTGATTTAAAAACAACATCATATTATTCCGCATCTTAACACTGCCATGTGAGAATATTTTGGTAATTTTATGATGATTTATGTATTTTTCATGATTTTTTAAAACATTTGGTCAGTAAGTCACAAAATGAAACTCGTAGTTTTTGTTGAAAATCTTTTAAATCTAAAGACATTATCAAGTATTTATGTTATTTGTAATATTCTGTTGATGTATAGATCATTGTTTGATAATCTCACTCATTAAATCTTCACGTTCTTTAATAAGGAAACAGTGGAATTCCATTGTAATCACGGTTGAGAAGTCAGCCATGCCTCTGAAAGATATGTGTATAGGCTTTGCAGGTTTAATGACGTATCCCGAGTGTTACTTTCGTTGCGCCGGTTGAAGTGAGCTGACGGGACGCCGGCGGGAGAACGTGTTTTTGGGGCGGGACCGCGTGAGGACTGGCGAAGTTGAGGGCGGGGCGGGTGGGCGACTGGCGCTGGGGGCTTGGAACCCGTTGATAACTGCTTGCAGTTCTAGTTATTATTATTCTTCTCCGCTGTGTCTGTATGGGCGCAAGAGCCTGAAATTGCAAGGAAAAATCTGACATGGCAGTCTGATAGAAAATCCTGACCGCTACTCAGATTCGAAAATTTGGACCCCGGGTCACCTAGGTGGCGCTATTGCAGAGGTCAACACGTTTCAGCTACTAGCTCCCAAACCGTAGGTCCTACAGTCAAAAACTTTATATGCACATGATCCTTGATTGATTCTCCATCTTTTTTGTATTGGCCACGCCCATTTCCGCCTAACTAGATTTTTTGCTAGATCGCAAAAAATGCAAAACTTAGTTTTAATCACCTATTCGACATTTTTCGTCGAATCAACTTCAAACTTCGTACATGTGATCTATGGACTAGGCTAAGTTGTTGTGATGAAGAAAAATGCAGAAATATTGAAAATTGGGCTAATGACACCATGTCAAAATCAGTGCGCTAGCTAGCACATGTGTTAATTGATGATATCTTCACCATTTCTCAAAATAAATTGATGAGACTCTAGAACCTTACAAAGTATGAGCGGTAAGTCCTATCTACCCCATTTTGTTTGGATTCACCAATAGGGGGCGCTAAAGAGTCAAAAAGTTTGTTTCAGCTAAACGGCTTGATGGATTTCCACAGAACTTGGCACATATGTTAATCGTCGGACCCTTAAGCTATATTTTGAAAATGATTAAAAAGTGGGCGTGGCTTATAGGCTTTAAAAATTTTCGCCCTTTTACTCATGAAAAATACATATTCTATACAGAAAATTACAACTCATATCAGTCATCGTGACATCTACAATCACAGAAAATTTTTTGAATTTTGTCCAATAGGTGGCGCTCTGGTACCCCAAAAATATTTTTGGCATGTTTCTCCCCATTTCTTTTGTAAAAAAACAAATGATCTATTCCAATGTGTTCTTTGAGTCAGTCAAATTTAGATGATTAATTTAAAAAATGTTTTAAACTTATGCAAATTAGTAGAAATTTGCATAGTAAGTCCAACGTACTTTCGTTAACTCCTCCCGGCCGTCAAACTCAATCACATCAAAACTTTCCCTGACAAGAGAGGAGGAGCGGCTGACCAAAAGATGTGAAGGGATTTTCGATAATTTGCTTATTTTTTTAAATATGATTTTTTTCAATAATTTTTTGGGAATGAAAAAGTTTTTTTAGCGTAACTTCAAGAGATTTTGACATTTTTCAAAGCTGTTCATAACAGTCATACCTAAGGTCAATTCAAGTGTATGTCCTGGTTTACAACTTGATTAAACAATAGGGGGCGCTATAACTGGGAAGAAATTATACTGCTGAACCGGCTAAATGGATCGGCACGAAACTTAGTGGCTGTCATCACTATAAAGTCTTAAGACTACATTATCAATATGGTAATGATTGATCAAAGTGGGCGTGGTTTATGATCATTTAAAATTTCAAATTTGAAAAATTTCCTAAAAATCACTATTTGCATGTAAGAGGCTAAGATTTCCAGATTGTGTTAAATGAATAGGCTAGAGCTTATGTCACGAAAGCCGCAGCTCCACAAAGAGGTTTGCGCTTTATATTTACGAAAATACGTTTTTAGGCTAGCAATTGTAGCGCAAATTCTGTTCTCACAATCTTCTTGTAATTTGCCACAAAGTTCACTCTTAGGTGGGTTATGAAACAAAAAAAAATGTCGTCTTGATTTGAGCTCCCCCTAGTGTTTAATTATAGGACATATTTTTGTCTACAGCCACTAATGCAAGTATTATTTTATTGTAAGTACAGTTTTACATTTATGACCCCAACAAAAATATAAGAAGAATTCTCACATCACAGAGGCAACCTGGGAATATTTTGAGATTTCTGTACAAAAGCGTATATTTTTAATGAATTTTTAACTTTTTACCAGTTTTTCTGTATATTTGGACAACAACGTAATTAATTTTTGTTAGAAAGCTTTTTAGGTATACAGTAAATATAAGCCATTTATAACATCCCACATGTACCTATGGTGATCTGAGATTTTTCTCCTAATTTTAGAAAGTAGCACTATTTTTTTATGAATATTTTTATTTTTGTTGTGACCTTTATAGTTATATTTCCCAATTTTTCTTCAAAAAAGCTTTGAGTCTACTGATTTAAAAACAACATCATATTATTCCGCATGTTAACACTGCCATGTGAGAATATTTTGGTAATTTTAGGATGATTTATGTATTTTTCATGATTTTTTAAAACATTTGTTCAGTAAGTCACAAAATGAAACTCATAGTTTTTGTTGAAAATCTTTTAAATCTAAAGACATTATCAAGTGTTTATGTTATTGGTAATATTCTGTTGATGTATAGATCATTGTTTGATAACCTCACTCATTAAATCTTCACGTTCTTTAATAAGGAAACAGTGGAATTCCATTGTAATCACGATTGAGGAGTCAGCCATGCCTCTGAAAGATATGTGTATAGGCTTTGCAGGTTTAATGACGTATCCTGAGTGTTACTTTCATTGCGCCGGTTGAAGTGAGCTGACGAACGCCGGCGGGAGAACGTGTTTTTGGGGCGGGACCGCGTGAGGACTGGCGAAGTGGAGGGCGGGGCCGGGTAGGCGACTGGCGCTGGGGGCTTGGAACCCGTTGATAACTGCTTGCAGTTCTAGTTTATTAGGGTTCCAAGCCCAAAGGGCAGGGAACCCTATTGTTTTTCTACGGATTTTTCATTATTATTTATTATTCTTCTCCGCTACGTTTGTATGGGGGCAGGAGCCAGAAATTGCCAGGAAAAATCTGACATGGCAGTCTGATACAAAATCCTGACCGCTACTCAGATTCGAAAATTTGGACCCCGCGTCACCTAGGTGGCGCTATTGCGGAGGTCAACACGTTTCAGCTACTAGCTCCCAAACCGTAGGTCCTACAGTCATAAACTTTATATGTACATGATCCTTGGGTGATTCTCCATCTTTTTTGTATTGGCCACGCCCATTTCCGCCTAACTAGATTTTTTGCTAGATCGCAAAAAACTCAAAACTTACTTTTAATCACCTATTCGTCAATTTTCGTCGAATCATCTTCAAACTTCGTACATATGATCTATGGACTAAGATAAGCTGTGGTGATGAAGAAAAAGGCAGAAATATTGAAAATTGGGCTAATGACACCATGTCAAAATCAGTGTGCTAGCTAGCACATGTGGTAATTGATGATATCTTCACCATTTCTCAAGATAAATTGATGAGACTCTACACCCTTATGAAGTATGAGCGGTAAGCCCTATCTACCCGATTTTGTGTGGATTCACCAATAGGGGGCGCTAAAGAGTCAAAAAGTTTGTTTCAGCTAAACGGCTTGATGGATTTCCACAGAACTTGGCACATATGTTAATCATCGGACCCTTAAGCTATATTTTGAAAATGATTAAAAAGTGGGCGTGGCTTATAGGCTATAAATAGGCTTTAAACGTTTTCGCCCATTTACTCCTGAAAAATACATATTCTATACAGAAAATTACAATTCATATCAGTCATAATGACATCTACAATCACAGAAAATTTTTTGAATTTTGTCCAATAGGTGGCGCTGTGGTACCCCAAAAATATTTTTGGCATGTTTCTCCCCATTACTTTCGTAAAAAAACAAATGATCTCATCCAGTATGTTCATTGAGTCAGTCAAATTTAGATGAGTATTTTAAAAAATGTTTTAAACTTATGCAAATTAGTAGAAATTTGCATAGTAAGTCCAACGTACTTTCGTTAACTCCTCCCGGCCGTCAAACTCAATCACATCACATCTTTCCCTGACAAGAGAGGAGGAGCGGCTGACCAAAAGATGTGAAGGGATTTTGGATAATTTGCTTATTTTTTTTAATATGATTTTTTTTTTTAAATTTTGGAGAATGAAAAAGTTTTTTTAGAGTAACTTCAAAAGATTTTGACATTTTTCAAAGCTGTTCATAACAGTCATACCTAAGGTCAATTCAAGTGTAGGTCCTGGTTTTCAACTTGATTAAACAATAGGGGGCGCTATAACTGGGAAGAAATTATACTGCTGAACTGGCTAAATGGATCTGCACGAAACTTAGTGGTTGTCATCACTATAGAGTCTTAAGAACATTATCAATATGGTAATGATTTATCAAAGTGGGCGTGGCTTATGATCATTTAAAATTTCAAATTTGAAAAATTTCCTAAAAATCATTATTTGCATGTAAGAGGCTAAGATTTCCAGATTGTGTTAGCTGGATAGGCTAGAGCTTATGTCACGAAAGCCGCAGCTCCATGTTGAGGTTTACGCTTTATATTTATGAAAATACATTTTTAGGCTAGCAATTGTAGCGCAAATTCTGTTCTCACAACCTTCTTGTAATTTGCTACAAAGTTCACTCTTAGGTGGTTTATGAAACAAAAAAAATGTCGTCTTGATATGAGCTCCCCCTTGTGTTTAATTTTAGGACATATTTTTGTCTACAGACACTAATGCAAATATTATTTTATTGTAAGTACAGTTTTACATTTATGACCCCAACAAAAATATAAGAAGAATTCTCACGTCACAGAGGCAACCTGGGAATATTTTGAGATTTCTGTACAAAAGCATAGATTTTTAATTAATTTTTAACTTTTTACCAGTTTTTCTGTATAGTTGGACAACAACGTAATTAATTTTTGTTAGAAAACTTTTTAGGTATACAGTAAATATAAGCCATTTACAACATTCCACACGTACCTATGGTGATCTGAGATTTTTCTCCTAATTATAGAAAGTAGCACTATTTTTTTATGAATATTTAAATTTTTGTTGTGACCTTTATAGTTATATTTCCTAATTTTTCTTCAAAAAAGCTTTGAGTCAACTGATTTAAAAACAACATCATATTATTCCGCATGTTAACACTGCCATGTGAGAATATTTTGGTAATTTTATGATGATTTATGTATTTTTCATGATTTTTTAAAACAATTGATCAGTAAGTCACAAAATGAAACTCATTGTTTTTGTTGAAAATCTATTAAATCTAAAGACATTATCAAGTCTTTATGTTGTTTGTAATATTCTGTTGATGTATAGATGATTGTTTGATAATCTCACTCATTAAATCTTCACGTTCTTTAATAAGGAAACAGTGAAATTCCATTGTAATCACGATTGAGAAGTCAGCCATGCCTCTGAAAGATATGTGTATAGGCTTTGCAGGTTTAATGACGTATCCTGAGTGTTACTTTCATTGCGCCGGTTGAAGTGAGCTGACGGGACGCCGGCGGGAGAACGTGTTTTTGGGGCGGGACCGCGTGAGGACTGGCGAAGTTGAGGGCGGGGCGGGTGGGCGACTGGCGCTGGGGGCTTGGAACCCGTTGATAACTGCTTGCAGTTCTAGTTATTATTATTCTTCTCCGCTGTGTCTGTATGGGCGCAAGAGCCTGAAATTGCCAGGGAAAATCTGACATGGCAGTCTGATAGAAAATCCTGACCGCTACTCAGATTCGAAAATTTGGACCCCGCGTCACCTAGGTGGCGCTATTGCGGAGGTCAACACGTTTTAGCTACTAGCTCCCAAACCGTAGGTCCTATAGTCAAAAACTTTATATGTCCATGATCCTTGGATGATTCTCCATCTTTTTTGTATTGGCCACGCCCATTTCCGCCTAACTAGATTTTTTGCTAGATCGCAAAAAACGCAAAACTTACTTTTAATCACCTATTCATCATTTTTTGTCGAATCAACTTCAAACTTCGTACATGTGATCTATGGACTAAGCTAAGTTGTTGTGATGAAGAAAAATGCAGAAATATTGAAAATTGGGCTAATGACACCATGTCAAAATCAGCGCGCTAGCTAGCACATGTGGTAATTGATGATATCTTCACCATTTCTCAAGATAAACTGATGAGACTCTAGACCCTTATGAAGTATGAGCGGTAAGCCCTATCTACCCCATTTTGTTTGGATTCACCAATAGGGGGCGCTAAAGAGTCAAAAAGTTTGTTTGAGCTAAACGGCTTGATGGATTTCCCCAGAACTTGGCACATATGTTAGTCATCGGACCCTTAAGCTACATTTTGAAAATGATTAAAAAGTGGGCGTGGCTTATAGGCTTTAAAATTTTTCGCCCTTTTACTCATGAAAAATATATATTCTAAACAGAAAATTACAATTCTTATCAGTCATAGTGACATCTACAATCACAGAAAATTTTTTGAATTTGGTCCAATAGGTGGCGCTGTGGTACCCCAAAAATATTTTTGGCATGTTTCTCCCCATTTCTTACGTAAAAAAACAAATTATCTCATCCAGTGTGTTCATTGAGTCAGTCAAATTTAGATGAGTATTTTAAAAAATGTTTTAAACTTATGCAAATTAGCAGAAATGTGCATAGTAAGTCCAACGTACTTTCGTTAACTCCTCCCAGCCGTCAAACTCAATCACATCACAACTTTCCCTGACAAGAGAGGAGGAGCGGCTGACCAAAAGATGTGAAGGGATTTTGGATAATTTGCTTATTTTTTTTATTATGATTTTTTTAAATCATTTTTTGGGAATGAAAAAGTTTTTTTAGCGTAACTTCAAAAGATTTTGACATTTTTCAAAGGTGTTCATAACAGTCAAACCTAAGGTCAATTCAAGTGTATGTCTTGATTTTCACCTTGATTAAACAATAGGGGGCGCTATAAATAGCAATACATTATACTGCTGACCTGGTTAAATGGATCTGCACGAAACTTAGTGGTTGTCATCATTGTAGAGTCTTAAGACTACATTATCAATATGGTAATGATTGATCAATGTGGGCGTGGTTTATGATCATTTAAAATTTCAAATTTGAAAAATTTCCTAAAAATCATTATTTTCATGTAAGAAGCTACGTTTTCCAGATTATGTTAACTGGATAGCCATGAGCTTAGATATTGAAAACCGCAGCTCCACGAAGATGTTTGCGCTTTAAATTTACAAAAATACATTTTTAGGCTAGCAATTGTAGCGCAAATTCTGTTTTCACAATCTTCTTGACATTTGCCATAAAGTTCACTCTTAGGTGGTTTATGAAACAAAAAAAAATGTCGTCTTGATTTGAGCTCCCCCTTGTGTTTAATTATAGGACATATTTTTGTCTACAGCAACTAACGCAAATATTATTTTATTGTAGGTACAATTTTACATTTATGACCCCAACAAAAATATAAAAAGAATTCTCACATCACAGAGGCAATCTCGGAATATTTTGAGATTTTTGTACGAAAGCATTGATTTTTAATGATTTTTTAACTTTTTGCCAGTTTTTCTGTATAGTTGGACAACAACGTAATTAATTTTTGTTAGAAAGTTTTTTAGGTATACAGTAAATATAAACCAATTACAACATTCAACATGTACCTATGGTGATCTGAGATTTTTCTATAAATTTTAGAAAGTAGCACTATTTTTTTATGAATATTTTAATTTTGACTGTGACCCTTACAGTTATATTTACTGATTTTTCTTCAAAAAAGCTTTGAGTCTACTGATTTAAAAACAACATCATATTATTCCACATGTCAACACTGCCATGTGAGAATATTTTGGTAATTTTATGATGAGTTATGTATTTTTTATGATTTTTTGAAACATTTGGTCAGTAAGTCACAAAATGAAACTCATTGTTTTTGTTGAAAATCAATTAAATCTAAAGACATTATCAAGTATTTATGTTGTTTGTAATATTCTGTTGATGTATAGATTATTGTTTGATAATCTCACTCATTAAATCTTCACGTTCTTTAATAAGGAAACAGTGGAATTCCATTGTAATCACGATTGAGAAGTCAGCCATGCCTCTGAAAGATGTGTATAGGCTTTGCAGGTTTAATGACGTATCCTGAGTGTTACTTTCATTGCGCCGGTTGAAGTGAGCTGACGGGACGCCGGCGGGAGAACGTGTTTTTGGGGCGGGACCGCGTGAGGACCGGCGAAGGTGAGGGCGGGGCCGGGTGGGCGACTGGCGCTGGGGGCTTGGAACCCGTTGATAACTGCTTGCAGTTCTAGTTAGGGTTCCAAGCCCAAAGGGCAGGGAACCCTATTGTTTTTCTACGGATTTTTCATTATTAGGGTTCCAAGCCCAAAGGGCAGGGAACCCTATTGTTTTTCTACGGATTTTTCATTATTATTTATTATTCTTCTCCGCTACGTTTGTATGGGGGCAGGAGCCAGAAATTGCCAGGAAAAATCTGACATGGCAGTCTGATACAAAATCCTGACCGCTACTCAGATTCGAAAATTTGGACCCCGCGTCACCTAGGTGGCGCTATTGCGGAGGTCAACACGTTTCAGCTACTAGCTCCCAAACCGTAGGTCCTACAGTCATAAACTTTATATGTACATGATCCTTGGGTGATTCTCCATCTTTTTTGTATTGGCCACGCCCATTTCCGCCTAACTAGATTTTTTGCTAGATCGCAAAAAACTCAAAACTTACTTTTAATCACCTATTCGTCATTTTTCGTCGAATCAACTTCAAACTTCGTACATATGATCTATGGACTAAGATAAGTTGTGGTGATGAAGAAAAAGGCAGAAATATTGAAAATTGGGCTAATGACACCATGTCAAAATCAGTGTGCTAGCTAGCACATGTGGTAATTGATGATATCTTCACCATTTCTCAAGATAAATTGATGAGACTCTACACCCTTATGAAGTATGAGCGGTAAGCCCTATCTACCCGATTTTGTGTGGATTCACCAATAGGGGGCGCTAAAGAGTCAAAAAGTTTGTTTCAGCTAAACGGCTTGATGGATTTCCACAGAACTTGGCACATATGTTAATCATCGGACCCTTAAGCTATATTTTGAAAATGATTAAAAAGTGGGCGTGGCTTATAGGCTATAAATAGGCTTTAAACGTTTTCGCCCATTTACTCCTGAAAAATACATATTCTATACAGAAAATTACAATTCATATCAGTCATAATGACATCTACAATCACAGAAAATTTTTTGAATTTTGTCCAATAGGTGGCGCTGTGGTACCCCAAAAATATTTTTGGCATGTTTCTCCCCATTACTTTCGTAAAAAAACAAATGATCTCATCCAGTATGTTCATTGAGTCAGTCAAATTTAGATGAGTATTTTAAAAAATGTTTTAAACTTATGCAAATTAGTAGAAATTTGCATAGTAAGTCCAACGTACTTTCGTTAACTCCTCCCGGCCGTCAAACTCAATCACATCACATCTTTCCCTGACAAGAGAGGAGGAGCGGCTGACCAAAAGATGTGAAGGGATTTTGGATAATTTGCTTATTTTTTTTTATATGATTTTTTTTTTTAAATTTTGGAGAATGAAAAAGTTTTTTTAGAGTAACTTCAAAAGATTTTGACATTTTTCAAAGCTGTTCATAACAGTCATACCTAAGGTCAATTCAAGTGTATGTCCTGGTTTTCAACTTGATTAAACAATAGGGGGCGCTATAACTGGGAAGAAATTATACTGCTGAACTGGCTAAATGGATCTGCACGAAACTTAGTGGTTGTCATCACTATAGAGTCTTAAGATTACATTATCAATATGGTAATGATTTATCAAAGTGGGCGTGGCTTATGATCATTTAAAATTTCAAATTTGAAAAATTTCCTAAAAATCATTATTTGCATGTAAGAGGCTAAGATTTCCAGATTGTGTTAGCTGGATAGGCTAGAGCTTATGTCACGAAAGCCGCAGCTCCATGTTGAGGTTTACGCTTTATATTTATGAAAATACATTTTTAGGCTAGCAATTGTAGCACAAATTCTGTTCTCACAACCTTCTTGTAATTTGCTACAAAGTTCACTCTTAGGTGGTTTATGAAACAAAAAAAATGTCGTCTTGATATGAGCTCCCCTTGTGTTTAATTTTAGGACATATTTTTGTCTACAGACACTAATGCAAATATTATTTTATTGTAAGTACAGTTTTACATTTATGACCCCAACAAAAATATAAGAAGAATTCTCACGTCACAGAGGCAACCTGGGAATATTTTGAGATTTCTGTACAAAAGCATAGATTTTTAATTAATTTTTAACTTTTTACCAGTTTTTCTGTATAGTTGGACAACAACGTAATTAATTTTTGTTAGAAAACTTTTTAGGTATACAGTAAATATAAGCCATTTACAACATTCCACACGTACCTATGGTGATCTGAGATTTTTCTCCTAATTATAGAAAGTAGCACTATTTTTTTATGAATATTTAAATTTTTGTTGTGACCTTTATAGTTATATTTCCTAATTTTTCTTCAAAAAAGCTTTGAGTCAACTGCTTTAAAAACAACATCATATTATTCCGCATGTTAACACTGCCATGTGAGAATATTTTGGTAATTTTATGATGATTTATGTATTTTTCATGATTTTTTAAAACAATTGATCAGTAAGTCACAAAATGAAACTCATTGTTTTTGTTGAAAATCTATTAAATCTAAAGACATTATCAAGTCTTTATGTTATTTGTAATATTCTGTTGATGTATAGATGATTGTTTGATAATCTCACTCATTAAATCTTCACGTTCTTTAATAAGGAAACAGTGGAATTCCATTGTAATCACGATTGAGAAGTCAGCCATGCCTCTGAAATATATGTGTATAGGCTTTGCAGGTTTAATGACGTATCCTGAGTGTTACTTTCATTGCGCCGGTTGAAGTGAGCTGACGGGACGCCGGCGGGAGAACGTGTTTTTGGGGCGGGACCGCGTGAGGACTGGCGAAGTTGAGGGCGGGGCGGGTGGGCGACTGGCGCTGGGGGCTTGGAACCCGTTGATAACTGCTTGCAGTTCTAGTTTATTATTTATTATTTATTATTATTATTCTTCTCCGCTGTGTCTGTATGGGCGCAAGAGCCTGAAATTGCCAGGGAAAATCTGACATGGCAGTCTGATAGAAAATCCTGACCGCTACTCAGATTCGAAAATTTGGACCCCGCGTCACCTAGGTGGCGCTATTGCGGAGGTCAACACGTTTTAGTTACTAGCTCCCAAACCGTAGGTCCTATAGTCAAAAACTTTATATGTCCATGATCCTTGGATGATTCTCCATCTTTTTTGTATTGGCCACGCCCATTTCCGCCTAACTAGATTTTTTGCTAGATCGCAAAAAACGCAAAACTTACTTTTAATCACCTATTCGTCAGTTTTCGTCGAATCAACTTCAAACTTCGTACATGTGATCTATGGACTAAGGTAAGTTGTTGTGATGAAGAAAAATGCAGAAATATTGAAAATTGGGCTAATGACACCATGTCAAAATCTGTGCGCTAGCTAGCACATGAGGTAATTGATGATATCTTGACCATTTCTCAAGAAAAATTGATGAGACTCTAGACCCTTATGAAGTATGAGCGGTAAGCCCTATCTACCCCATTTTGTTTGGATTCACCAATAGGGGGCGCTAAAGAGTCAAAAAGTTTGTTTCAGCTAAACGGCTTGATGGATTTCCACAGAACTTGGCATATATGTTAATCATCGGACCCTTAAGCTATATTTTGAAAATGATTAAAAAGTGGGCGTGGCTTATAGGATTTAAAAATTTACGCCCTTTTACTCATGAAAAATACATATTCTATACAGAAAATTACAATTCATATCAGTCATAGTGACATCTACAATCACAGAAATTTTTTTGAATTTTGTCCAATAGGTGGCGCTGTGGTACCCCAAAAATATTTTTGGCATGGTTCTCCCCATTTCTTTCGTAAAAAAACAAATGATCTCATCCAGTGTGTTCATTGAATCAGTCAAATTTAGATGAGTATTATAAAAACTGTTTTAAACTTATGCAAATTAGTAGAAATTTGCATAGTAAGTCCAACGTACTTTCGTTAACTCCTCCCGGCCGTCAAACTCAATCACATCACAACTTTCCCTGACAAGAGAGGAGGAGCGGCTGACCAAAAGATGTGAAGGGATTTTGGATAATTTGCTTATTTTTTTAATATGATTTTTTAAAATAATTTTTTGGGAATGAAAAAGTTTTTTTAGCGTAACTTCAAAAGACTTTGACATTTTTCATAGCTGTTCATAACAATCATACCTAAGGTCAATTCAAGTGTATGTCCTGGTTTTCACCTTGATTAAACAATAGGGGGCGCTATAACTGGGAAGAAATTATATTGCTGAACCAGCTAAATGGATCTGCACGAAACTTAGTGGTTGTCATCACTATAGAGTCTTAAGACTACATTATCAATATGGTAATGATTGATCAAAGTGGGCGTGGTTTATGATCATTTAAAATTTCAAATTTGAAAAATTTCCTAAAAATCACAATTTGCATGTAAGAGGCTAAGATTTCCAGATTGTGTTAACTGGATTGGCTAGAGCTTATGTCACGAAAGCCGCAGCTCCATGAAGAGGTTTGCGCTTTATATTTACGAAAATACATTTTTAGGCTAGCAATTGTAGCGCAAATTCTGTTCTCACAATCTTCTTGTAATTTGCCACAAAGTTCACTCTTAGGTGGTTTATGAAAGAACAAAAATGTCGTATTGATTTGAGCTCCCCCTTGTGTTTAATTGTAGGACATATTTTTGTCTACAGCCACTAATGTAAATATTATTTTATTGTAAGTACAGTTTTACATTTATGACGCCAACAAAAATATAAGAAGAATTCTCACATCACAGAGGCAACCTGGGAATATTTTGAGATTTCTGTACAAAAGCATAGATTTTTAATGAATTTTTAACTTTTTACCAGTTTTTCTTTATAGTTGGACAACAACGTAATTAATTTTTGTTAGAAAGTTTTTTTTAGGTATACAGTAAATATAAGCCGTTTACAACATTCCACATGTACCTATGGTGATCTGAGATTTTTCTCCTAATTTTAGAAAGTAGCACTATTTTTTTATGAATATTTGAATTTTTGTTGTGACCTTTATAGTTATATTTCCCAATTTTTCTTCAAAAAAGCTTTGAGTCTACTGATTTAAAAACAACATCATATTATTCCGCATGTTAACACTGCCATGTGAGAATATTTTGGTAATTTTAGGATGATTTATGTATTTTTCATGATTTTTTAAAACATTTGGTCAGTAAGTCACAAAATGAAACTCGTAGTTTTTGTTGAAAATCTTTTAAATCTAAAGACATTATCAAGTATTTATGTTATTTGTAATATTCTGTTGATGTATAGATCATTGTTTGATAATCTCACTCATTAAATCTTCACCTTCTTTAATAAGGAAACAGTGGAATTCCATTGTAATCACGGTTGAGAAGTCTGCCATGCCTCTGAAAGATATGTGTATAGGCTTTGCAGGTTTAATGACGTATCCTGAGTGTTACTTTCGTTGCGCCGGTTGAAGTGAGCTGACGGGACGCCGGCGGGAGAACGTGTTTTTGGGGCGGGACCGCGTGAGGACTGGCGAAGTTGAGGGCGGGGCCGGGTGGGCGACTGGCGCTGGGGGCTTGGAACCCGTTGATAACTGCTTGCAGTTCTAGTTATTTATTATTCTTCTCCGCTACGTTTGTATGGGGGCAGGAGCCAGAAATTGCCAGGAAAAATCTGACATGGCAGTCTGATACAAAATCCTGACCGCTACTCAGATTCGAAAATTTGGACCCCGCGTCACCTAGGTGGCGCTATTGCGGAGGTCAACACGTTTCAGCTACTAGCTCCCAAACCGTAGGTCCTACAGTCAAAAACTTTATATGTACATGATCCTTGGATGATTCCCCATCTTTTTTGTATTGGCCACGCCCATTTCCGCCTAACTAGATTTTTTGCTAGATCGCAAAAAACTCAAAACTTACTTTTAATCACCTATTCGTCATTTTTCGTCGAATCAACTTCAAACTTCGTACATATGATCTATGGACTAAGATAAGTGTTGGTGATGAAGAAAAAGGCAGAAATATTGAAAATTGCGCTAATGACACCATGTCAAAATCAGTGTGCTAGCTAGCACATGTGGTAATTGATGATATCTTCACCATTTCTCAAGATAAATTGATGAGACTCTACACCCTTATGAAGTATGAGCGGTAAGCCCTATCTACCCGATTTTGTGTGGATTCACCAATAGGGGGCGCTAAAGAGTCAAAAAGTTTGTTTCAGCTAAACGGCTTGATGGATTTCCACAGAACTTGGCACATATGTTAATCATCGGACCCTTAAGCTATATTTTGAAAATGATTAAAAAGTGGGCGTGGCTTATAGGCTATAAATAGGCTTTAAACGTTTTCGCCCATTTACTCCTGAAAAATACATATTCTATACAGAAAATTACAATTCATATCAGTCATAATGACATCTACAATCACAGAAAATTTTTTGAATTTTGTCCAATAGGTGGCGCTGTGGTACCCCAAAAATATTTTTGGCATGTTTCTCCCCATTACTTTCGTAAAAAAACAAATGATCTCATCCAGTATGTTCATTGAGTCAGTCAAATTTAGATGAGTATTTTAAAAAATGTTTTAAACTTATGCAAATTAGTAGAAATTTGCATAGTAAGTCCAACGTACTTTCGTTAACTCCTCCCGGCCGTCAAACTCAATCACATCACATCTTTCCCTGAAAAGAGAGGAGGAGCGGCTGACCAAAAGATGTGAAGGGATTTTGGATAATTTGCTTATTTTTTTTAATATGATTTTTTTTTAAAAATTTTGGAGAATGAAAAAGTTTTTTTAGAGTAACTTCAAAAGATTTTGACATTTTTCAAAGCTGTTCATAACAGTCATACCTAAGGTCAATTCAAGTGTATGTCCTGGTTTTCAACTTGATTAAACAATAGGGGGCGCTATAACTGGGAAGAAATTATACTGCTGAACTGGCTAAATGGATCTGCACGAAACTTAGTTGTTGTCAACACTATAGAGTCTTAAGATTACATTATCAATATGGTAATGATTTATCAAAGTGGGCGTGGCTTATGATCATTTAAAATTTCAAATTTGAAAAATTTCCTAAAAATCATTATTTGCATGTAAGAGGCTAAGATTTCCAGATTGTGTTAGCTGGATAGGCTAGAGCTTATGTCACGAAAGCCGCAGCTCCATGTTGAGGTTTACGCTTTATATTTATGAAAATACATTTTTTAGGCTAGCAATTGTAGCGCAAATTCTGTTCTCACAACCTTCTTGTAATTTGCTACAAAGTTCACTCTTAGGTGGTTTATGAAACAAAAAAAATGTCGTCTTGATATGAGCTCCCCCTTGTGTTTAATTTTAGGACATATTTTTGTCTACAGACACTAATGCAAATATTATTTTATTGTAAGTACAGTTTTACATTTATGACCCCAACAAAAATATAAGAAGAATTCTCACGTCACAGAGGCAACCTGGGAATATTTTGAGATTTCTGTACAAAAGCATAGATTTTTAATTAATTTTTAACTTTTTACCAGTTTTTCTGTATAGTTGGACAACAACGTAATTAATTTTTGTTAGAAAACTTTTTAGGTATACAGTAAATATAAGCCATTTACAACATTCCACACGTACCTATGGTGATCTGAGATTTTTCTCCTAATTATAGAAAGTAGCACTATTTTTTTATGAATATTTAAATTTTTGTTGTGACCTTTGTAGTTATATTTCCTAATTTTTCTTCAAAAAAGCTTTGAGTCAACTGATTTAAAAACAACATCATATTATTCCGCATGTTAACACTGCCATGTGAGAATATTTTGGTAATTTTATGATGATTTATGTATTTTTCATGATTTTTTAAAACAATTGATCAGTAAGTCACAAAATGAAACATTGTTTTTGTTGAAAATCTATTAAATCTAAAGACATTATCAAGTCTTTATGTTATTTGTAATATTCTGTTGATGTATAGATGATTGTTTGATAATCTCACTCATTAAATCTTCACGTTCTTTAATAAGGAAACAGTGGAATTCCATTGTAATCACGATTGAGAAGTCAGCCATGCCTCTGAAAGATATGTGTATAGGCTTTGCAGGTTTAATGACGTATCCTGAGTGTTACTTTCATTGCGCCGGTTGAAGTGAGCTGACGGGACGCCGGCGGGAGAACGTGTTTTTGGGGCGGGACCGCGTGAGGACTGGCGAAGTTGAGGGCGGGGCGGGTGGGCGACTGGCGCTGGGGGCTTGGAACCCGTTGATAACTGCTTGCAGTTCTAGTTAGGGTTCCAAGCCCAAAGGGCAGGGAACCCTATTGTTTTTCTACGGATTTTTCATTATTTATTATTAGGGTTCCAAGCCCAAAGGGCAGGGAACCCTATTGTTTTTCTACGGATTTTTCATTATTTAGGGTTCCAAGCCCAAAGGGCAGGGAACCCTATTGTTTTTCTACGGATTTTTCATTATTATTTATTATTCTTCTCCGCTACGTTTGTATGGGGGCAGGAGCCAGAAATTGCCAGGAAAAATCTGACATGGCAGTCTGATACAAAATCCTGACCGCTACTCAGATTCGAAAATTTGGACCCCGCGTCACCTAGGTGGCGCTATTGCGGAGGTCAACACGTTTCAGCTACTAGCTCCCAAACCGTAGGTCCTACAGTCATAAACTTTATATGTACATGATCCTTGGGTGATTCTCCATCTTTTTTGTATTGGCCACGCCCATTTCCGCCTAACTAGATTTTTTGCTAGATCGCAAAAAACTCAAAACTTACTTTTAATCACCTATTCGTCATTTTTCGTCGAATCAACTTCAAACTTCGTACATATGATCTATGGACTAAGATAAGTTGTGGTGATGAAGAAAAAGGCAGAAATATTGAAAATTGGGCTAATGACACCATGTCAAAATCAGTGTGCTAGCTAGCACATGTGGTAATTGATGATATCTTCACCATTTCTCAAGATAAATTGATGAGACTCTACACCCTTATGAAGTATGAGCGGTAAGCCCCATCTACCCGATTTTGTGTGGATTCACCAATAGGGGCGCTAAAGAGTCAAAAAGTTTGTTTCAGCTAAACGGCTTGATGGATTTCCACAGAACTTGGCACATATGTTGATCATCGGACCCTTAAGCTATATTTTGAAAATGATTAAAAAGTGGGCGTGGCTTTTAGGCTATAAATAGGCTTTAAACGTTTTCGCCCATTTACTCCTGAAAAATACATATTCTATACAGAAAATTACAATTCATATCAGTCATAATGACATCTACAATCACAGAAAATTTTTTGAATTTTGTCCAATAGGTGGCGCTGTGGTACCCCAAAAATATTTTTGGCATGTTTCTCCCCATTACTTTCGTAAAAAAACAAATGATCTCATCCAGTATGTTCATTGAGTCAGTCAAATTTAGATGAGTATTTTAAAAAATGTTTTAAACTTATGCAAATTAGTAGAAATTTGCATAGTAAGTCCAACGTACTTTCGTTAACTCCTCCCGGCCGTCAAACTCAATCACATCACATCTTTCCCTGACAAGAGAGGAGGAGCGGCTGACCAAAAGATGTGAAGGGATTTTGGATAATTTGCTTATTTTTTTTAATATGATTTTTTTTTTAAATTTTGGAGAATGAAAAAGTTTTTTTAGAGTAACTTCAAAAGATTTTGACATTTTTCAAAGCTGTTCATAACAGTCATACCTAAGGTCAATTCAAGTGTATGTCCTGGTTTTCAACTTGATTAAACAATAGGGGGCGCTATAACTGGGAAGAAATTATACTGCTGAACTGGCTAAATGGATCTGCACGAAACTTAGTGGTTGTCATCACTATAGAGTCTTAAGATTACATTATCAATATGGTAATGATTTATCAAAGTGGGCGTGGCTTATGATCATTTAAAATTTCAAATTTGAAAAATTTCCTAAAAATCATTATTTGCATGTAAGAGGCTAAGATTTCCAGATTGTGTTAGCTTGATAGGCTAGAGCTTATGTCACGAAAGCCGCAGCTCCATGTTGAGGTTTACGCTTTATATTTATGAAAATACATTTTTTAGGCTAGCAATTGTAGCGCAAATTCTGTTCTCACAACCTTCTTGTAATTTGCTACAAAGTTCACTCTTAGGTGGTTTATGAAACAAAAAAAATGTCGTCTTGATATGAGCTCCCCCTTGTGTTTAATTTTAGGACATATTTTTGTCTACAGACACTAATGCAAATATTATTTTATTGTAAGTACAGTTTTACATTTATGACCCCAACAAAAATATAAGAAGAATTCTCACGTCACAGAGGCAACCTGGGAATATTTTGAGATTTCTGTACAAAAGCATAGATTTTTAATTAATTTTTAACTTTTTACCAGTTTTTCTGTATAGTTGGACAACAACGTAATTAATTTTTGTTAGAAAACTTTTTAGGTATACAGTAAATATAAGCCATTTACAACATTCCACACGTACCTATGGCGATCTGAGATTTTTCTCCTAATTATAGAAAGTAGCACTATTTTTTTATGAATATTTAAATTTTTGTTGTGACCTTTATAGTTATATTTCCTAATTTTTCTTCAAAAAAGCTTTGAGTCAACTGATTTAAAAACAACATCATATTATTCCGCATGTTAACACTGCCATGTGAGAATATTTTGGTAATTTTATGATGATTTATGTATTTTTCATGATTTTTTAAAACAATTGATCAGTAAGTCACAAAATGAAACTCATTGTTTTTGTTGAAAATCTATTAAATCTAAAGACATTATCAAGTCTTTATGTTATTTGTAATATTCTGTTGATGTATAGATGATTGTTTGATAATCTCACTCATTAAATCTTCACGTTCTTTAATAAGGAAACAGTGGAATTCCATTGTAATCACGATTGAGAAGTCAGCCATGCCTCTGAAAGATATGTGTATAGGCTTTGCAGGTTTAATGACGTATCCTGAGTGTTACTTTCATTGCGCCGGTTGAAGTGAGCTGACGGGACGCCGGCGGGAGAACGTGTTTTTGGGGCGGGACCGCGTGAGGACTGGCGAAGTTGAGGGCGGGGCGGGTGGGCGACTGGCGCTGGGGGCTTGGAACCCGTTGATAACTGCGGATTTTTCATTATTATTTATTATTCTTCTCCGCTACGTTTGTATGGGGGCAGGAGCCAGAAATTGCCAGGAAAAATCTGACATGGCAGTCTGATACAAAATCCTGACCGCTACTCAGATTCGAAAATTTGGACCCCGCGTCACCTAGGTGGCGCTATTGCGGAGGTCAACACGTTTCAGCTACTAGCTCCCAAACCGTAGGTCCTACAGTCATAAACTTTATATGTACATGATCCTTGGGTGATTCTCCATCTTTTTTGTATTGGCCACGCCCATTTCCGCCTAACTAGATTTTTTGCTAGATCGCAAAAAACTCAAAACTTACTTTTAATCACCTATTCGTCATTTTTCGTCGAATCAACTTCAAACTTCGTACATATGATCTATGGACTAAGATAAGTTGTGGTGATGAAGAAAAAGGCAGAAATATTGAAAATTGGGCTAATGACACCATGTCAAAATCAGTGTGCTAGCTAGCACATGTGGTAATTGATGATATCTTCACCATTTCTCAAGATAAATTGATGAGACTCTACACCCTTATGAAGTATGAGCGGTAAGCCCCATCTACCCGATTTTGTGTGGATTCACCAATAGGGGCGCTAAAGAGTCAAAAAGTTTGTTTCAGCTAAACGGCTTGATGGATTTCCACAGAACTTGGCACATATGTTGATCATCGGACCCTTAAGCTATATTTTGAAAATGATTAAAAAGTGGGCGTGGCTTTTAGGCTATAAATAGGCTTTAAACGTTTTCGCCCATTTACTCCTGAAAAATACATATTCTATACAGAAAATTACAATTCATATCAGTCATAATGACATCTACAATCACAGAAAATTTTTTGAATTTTGTCCAATAGGTGGCGCTGTGGTACCCCAAAAATATTTTTGGCATGTTTCTCCCCATTACTTTCGTAAAAAAACAAATGATCTCATCCAGTATGTTCATTGAGTCAGTCAAATTTAGATGAGTATTTTAAAAAATGTTTTAAACTTATGCAAATTAGTAGAAATTTGCATAGTAAGTCCAACGTACTTTCGTTAACTCCTCCCGGCCGTCAAACTCAATCACATCACATCTTTCCCTGACAAGAGAGGAGGAGCGGCTGACCAAAAGATGTGAAGGGATTTTGGATAATTTGCTTATTTTTTTTAATATGATTTTTTTTTTAAATTTTGGAGAATGAAAAAGTTTTTTTAGAGTAACTTCAAAAGATTTTGACATTTTTCAAAGCTGTTCATAACAGTCATACCTAAGGTCAATTCAAGTGTATGTCCTGGTTTTCAACTTGATTAAACAATAGGGGGCGCTATAACTGGGAAGAAATTATACTGCTGAACTGGCTAAATGGATCTGCACGAAACTTAGTGGTTGTCATCACTATAGAGTCTTAAGATTACATTATCAATATGGTAATGATTTATCAAAGTGGGCGTGGCTTATGATCATTTAAAATTTCAAATTTGAAAAATTTCCTAAAAATCATTATTTGCATGTAAGAGGCTAAGATTTCCAGATTGTGTTAGCTTGATAGGCTAGAGCTTATGTCACGAAAGCCGCAGCTCCATGTTGAGGTTTACGCTTTATATTTATGAAAATACATTTTTTAGGCTAGCAATTGTAGCGCAAATTCTGTTCTCACAACCTTCTTGTAATTTGCTACAAAGTTCACTCTTAGGTGGTTTATGAAACAAAAAAAATGTCGTCTTGATATGAGCTCCCCCTTGTGTTTAATTTTAGGACATATTTTTGTCTACAGACACTAATGCAAATATTATTTTATTGTAAGTACAGTTTTACATTTATGACCCCAACAAAAATATAAGAAGAATTCTCACGTCACAGAGGCAACCTGGGAATATTTTGAGATTTCTGTACAAAAGCATAGATTTTTAATTAATTTTTAACTTTTTACCAGTTTTTCTGTATAGTTGGACAACAACGTAATTAATTTTTGTTAGAAAACTTTTTAGGTATACAGTAAATATAAGCCATTTACAACATTCCACACGTACCTATGGCGATCTGAGATTTTTCTCCTAATTATAGAAAGTAGCACTATTTTTTTATGAATATTTAAATTTTTGTTGTGACCTTTATAGTTATATTTCCTAATTTTTCTTCAAAAAAGCTTTGAGTCAACTGATTTAAAAACAACATCATATTATTCCGCATGTTAACACTGCCATGTGAGAATATTTTGGTAATTTTATGATGATTTATGTATTTTTCATGATTTTTTAAAACAATTGATCAGTAAGTCACAAAATGAAACTCATTGTTTTTGTTGAAAATCTATTAAATCTAAAGACATTATCAAGTCTTTATGTTATTTGTAATATTCTGTTGATGTATAGATGATTGTTTGATAATCTCACTCATTAAATCTTCACGTTCTTTAATAAGGAAACAGTGGAATTCCATTGTAATCACGATTGAGAAGTCAGCCATGCCTCTGAAAGATATGTGTATAGGCTTTGCAGGTTTAATGACGTATCCTGAGTGTTACTTTCATTGCGCCGGTTGAAGTGAGCTGACGGGACGCCGGCGGGAGAACGTGTTTTTGGGGCGGGACCGCGTGAGGACTGGCGAAGTTGAGGGCGGGGCGGGTGGGCGACTGGCGCTGGGGGCTTGGAACCCGTTGATAACTGCTTGCAGTTCTAGTTATTATTTATTATTATTCTTCTCCGCTAAAAGTATATGGGCGCAAGAGCCTGAAATTGCCAGGGAAAATCTGACATGGCAGTCTGATAGAAAATCCTGACCGCTACTCAGATTCGAAAATTTGGTCCCCGCGTCACCTAGGTGGCGCTATTGCGGAGGTCAACACGTTTCAGCTACTAGCTCCCAAACCGTAGGTCCTACAGTCAAAAACTTTATATGTACATGATCCTTGGATGATTCCCCATCTTTTTTGTATTGGCCACGCCCATTTCCGCCTAACTAGATTTTTTGCTAGATCGCAAAAAATGCAAAACTTAGTTTTAATCACCTATTCGTCATTTTTCGTCGAATCAACTTCAAACTTCGTACATATGATCTATGGACTAAGATAAGTTGTTGTGATGCAGAAAAACGCAGAAATATTGAAAATTGGGCTAATGACACCATGTCAAAATCAGTGCGCTAGCTAGCACATGTGCTAATTGATGATATCTTCACCATATCTCAAGATAAAGTGATGAGACTCTAGACCCTTATGAAGTATGAGCGGTAAGCCCTACCTTCCCCATTTTGTTTGGATTCACCAAAAGGGGGCGCTAAAGAGTCAAAAAGTTAGTTTGAGCTAAACGGCTTGATGGATTTCCACAGAACTTGGCACATATGTTAATCATTGGACCCTTAAGCTATATTTTGAAAGTGATTAAAAAGTGGGCGTGGCTTATAGGCTTTAAAAATTTTTGCCCTTTAACTGATGAAAAATACATATTCTATACAGAAAGTTACAAATCATATCAGTCATAGTGACATCTACAATCACAGAAAAAAGTTTGAATTTTGTCCAATAGTTGGCGCTGTTGTACCCCAAAAATGTTTTTGGCATGTTTCTCCTCAATATTTTAGTAAACAAGCAAATGGTCTCATCCAGTATGTTCATTGACTCAGTCAAATTAAGATGAGTATTTTAAAAAATGTTTTAAACTTATGCTAATTAGTAGAAATTTGCATAGTAAGTCAAACGTACTTTCGTTAACTCCTCCCGGCCGTCAAACCCAATCACATCACAACTTTGCCTGACAAGAGAGGAGGAGCGGCTGACCAAACGATCTGAAGGGATTTTAGATAATTTGCTTACTTTTTTAAATATGAATTTTTAAAATATTTTTTTGGGAATGAAAAAGTTTTTTTAACATAACTTCAAAATATTTGGACATTTTTCAAAGCTGTTCATAACATACAAACCTAAGGTCAATTCAAGTGTATGTCTTGATTTTCACCTTGATTAAACAATAGGGGGCGCTATAAATAGCAATACATTATACTGCTGACCTGGTTAAATGGATCTGCACGAAACTTAGTGGTTGTCATCATTGTAGAGTCTTAAGACTACATTATCAATATGGTAATGATATATCAATGTGGGCGTGGTTTATGATCATTTAAAATTTCAAATTTGAAAAATTTCCTAAAAATCATTATTTTCATGTAAGAAGCTACGTTTTCCAGATTATGTTAACTGGATAGCCATGAGCTTAGATAATGAAAACCGCAGCTCCACGAAGATGTTTGCGCTTTAAATTTACAAAAATACATTTTTAGGCTTGCAATTGTAGCGCAAATTCTGTTTTCACAATCTTCTTGACATTTGCCACAAAGTTCACTCTTAGGTGGTTTATGAAACAAAAAAAATGTCGTCTTGATTTGAGCTCCCCCTTGTGTTTAATTATAGGACATATTTTTGTCTACAGCAACTAACGCAAATATTATTTTATTGTAGGTACAATTTTACATTTATGACCTCAACAAAAATATAAAAAGAATTCTCACATCACAGAGGCAATCTCGGAATATTTTGAGATTTTTGTACGAAAGCATTGATTTTTAATGAATTTTTTACTTTTTGCCAGTTTTTTGTATAGTTGGACAAAAAGTAACTAATTTTTGTAAGAACGTTTTTTTTAGGTACAAAGTAAATATAACACATTTATAACATTCCACATGTGCCTATGGTGATCTGAGATTTTTCTATAAATTTTAGAAAGTAGCACTATTTTTTTATGAATATTTTAATTTTGACTGTGACCCTTACAGTTATATTTACTGATTTTTCTTCAAAAAAGCTTTGAGTCTACTGATTTAAAAACAACATCATATTATTCCACATGTCAACACTGCCATGTGAGAATATTTTGGTAATTTTATGATGAGTTATGTATTTTTCATGATTTTTTGAAACATTTGGTCAGTAAGTCACAAAATGAAACTCATTGTTTTTGTTGAAAATCAATTAAATCTAAAGACATTATCAAGTATTTATGTTGTTTGTAATATTCTGTTGATGTATAGATTATTGTTTGATAATCTCACTCATTAAATCTTCACGTTCTTTAATAAGGAAACAGTGGAATTCCATTGTAATCACGATTGAGAAGTCAGCCATGCCTCTGAAAGATGTGTATAGGCTTTGCAGTTTTAATGACGTATCCTGAGTGTTACTTTCATTGCGCCGGTTGAGGTGAGCTGACGGGACGCCGGCGGGAGAACATGTTTTTGGGGCGGGACCGCGTGAGGACTGGCGAAGTTGAGGGCGGGGCGGGTGGGCGACTGGCGCTGGGGGCTTGGAACCCGTTGATAACTGCTTGCAGTTCTAGTTTATTATTTATTATTATTATTCTTCTCCGCTGTGTCTGTATGGGCGCAAGAGCCTGAAATAGCAAGGAAAAATCTGACATGGCAGTCTGATAGAAAATCCTGACCGCTACTCAGATTCGAAAATTTGGACCCCGGGTCACCTAGGTGGCGCTATTGCAGAGGTCAACACGTTTTAGCTACTAGCTCCCAAACCGTAGGTCCTACAGTCAAAAACTTTATATGCACATGATCCTTGATTGATTCTCCATCTTTTTTGTATCGGCCACGCCCATTTCCGCCTAACTAGATTTTTTGCTAGATCGCAAAAAATGCAAAACTTAGTTTTAATCACCTATTCGACATTTTTCGTCGAATCAACTTCAAACTTCGTACATGTGATCTATGGACTAGGCTAAGTTGTTGTGATGAAGAAAAATGCAGAAATATTGAAAATTGGGCTAATGACACCATGTCAAAATCAGTGCGCTAGCTAGCACATGTGTTAATTGATGATATCTTCACCATTTCTCAAAATAAATTGATGAGACTCTAGAACCTTACAAAGTATGAGCGGTAAGTCCTATCTACCCCATTTTGTTTGGATTCACCAATAGGGGGCGCTAAACAGTCAAAAAGTTTGTTTCAGCTAAACGGCTTGATGGATTTCCACAGAACTTGGCACATATGTTAATCGTCGGACCCTTAAGCTATATTTTGAAAATGATTAAAAAGTGGGCGTGGCTTATAGGCTTTAAAAATTTTCGCCCTTTTACTCATGAAAAATACATATTCTATACAGAAAATTACAATTCATATCAGTCATCGTGACATCTACAATCACAGAAAATTTTTTGAATTTTGTCCAATAGGTGGCGCTCTGGTACCCCAAAAATATTTTTGGCATGTTTCTCCCCATTTCTTTTGTAAAAAAACAAATGATCTATTCCAATGTGTTCTTTGAGTCAGTCAAATTTAGATGAGTAATTTAAAAAATGTTTTAAACTTATGCAAATTAGTAGAAATTTGCATAGTAAGTCCAACGTACTTTCGTTAACTCCTCCCGGCCGTCAAACTCAATCACATCAAAACTTTCCCTGACAAGAGAGGAGGAGCGGCTGACCAAAAGATGTGAAGGGATTTTCGATAATTTGCTTATTTTTTTAAATATGATTTTTTTAAATAATTTTTTGGGAATGAAAAAGTTTTTTTAGCGTAACTTCAAGAGATTTTGACATTTTTCAAAGCTGTTCATAACAGTCATACCTAAGGTCAATTCAAGTGTATGTCCTGGTTTTCAACTTGATTAAACAATAGGGGGCGCTATAACTGGGAAGAAATTATACTGCTGAACCGGCTAAATGGATCGGCACGAAACTTAGTGGCTGTCATCACTATAAAGTCTTAAGACTACATTATCAATATGGTAATGATTGATCAAAGTGGGCGTGGTTTATGATCATTTAAAATTTCAAATTTGAAAAATTTCCTAAAAATCACTATTTGCATGTAAGAGGCTAAGATTTCCAGATTGTGTTAAATGAATAGGCTAGAGCTTATGTCACGAAAGCCGCAGCTCCACAAAGAGGTTTGCGCTTTATATTTACGAAAATACGTTTTTAGGCTAGCAATTGTAGCGCAAATTCTGTTCTCACAACCTTCTTGTAATTTGCTACAAAGTTCACTCTTAGGTGGTTTATGAAACAAAAAAAATGTCGTCTTGATATGAGCTCCCCCTTGTGTTTAATTTTAGGACATATTTTTGTCTACAGACATTGATGCAAATATTATTTTATTGTAAGTACAGTTTTACATTTATGACCCCAACAAAAATATAAGAAGAATTCTCACGTCACAGAGGCAACCTGGGAATATTTTGAGATTTCTGTACAAAAGCATAGATTTTTAATTAATTTTTAACTTTTTACCAGTTTTTCTGTATAGTTGGACAACAACGTAATTAATTTTTGTTAGAAAACTTTTTAGGTATACAGTAAATATAAGCCATTTATAACATCCCACATGTACCTATGGTGATCTGAGATTTTTCTCCTAATTTTAGAAAGTAGCACTATTTTTTTATAAATATTTTTATTTTTGTTGTGACCTTTATAGTTATATTTCCCAATTTTTCTTCAAAAAAGCTTTGAGTCAACTGATTTAAAAACAACATCATATTATTCCGCATGTTAACACTGCCATGTGAGAATATTTTGGTAATTTTAGGATGATTTATGTATTTTTCATGATTTTTTAAAACATTTGTTCAGTAAGTCACAAAATGAAACTCATAGTTTTTGTTGAAAATCTTTTAAATCTAAAGACATTATCAAGTGTTTATGTTATTGGTAATATTCTGTTGATGTATAGATCATTGTTTGATAACCTCACTCATTAAATCTTCACGTTCTTTAATAAGGAAACAGTGGAATTCCATTGTAATCACGATTGAGGAGTCAGCCATGCCTCTGAAAGATATGTGTATAGGCTTTGCAGGTTTAATGACGTATCCTGAGTGTTACTTTCATTGCGCCGGTTGAAGTGAGCTGACGAACGCCGGCGGGAGAACGTGTTTTTGGGGCAGGACCGCGTGAGGACTGGCGAAGTGGAGGGCGGGGCCGGGTAGGCGACTGGCGCTGGGGGCTTGGAACCCGTTGATAACTGCTTGCAGTTCTAGTTATTCATTATTCTTCTCCGCTAAAACTATATGGGCGCAAGAGCCTGAAATTGCCAGGGAAAATCTGACATGGCAGTCTGATAGAAAATCCTGACCGCTACTCAGATTCGAAAATTTGGACCCCGCGTCACCTAGGTGGCGCTATTGCAGAGGTCAACACGTTTCAGCTACTAGCTCCCAAACCATAGGTCCTACAGTCAAAAACTTTATATGTACATGATCCTTGGATAATTCTGCACGTAGTTTGTATTGGCCACGCCCATTTCCGCCTAACTAGATTTTTTGCTAGATCGCAAAAAACGCAAAACTTACTTTTAATCACCTATTCGTCATTTTTCGTCGAATCAACTTCAAACTTCGTACATGTGATCTATGGACTAAGGTAAGTTGTTGTGGTGAAGAAAAATGCAGAAATATTGAAAATTGGGCTAATGACACCATGTCAAAATCAGTGCGCTAGCTAGCACATGTGGTAATTGATGATATCTTGACCATTTCTCAAGATAAATTGATGAGACTCTAGACCCTTATGAAGTATGAGCTGTAAGCCCTACCTACCCCATTTTGTTTGGATTCACCAATAGGGGGCGCTAAAGAGTCAAAAAGTTTGTTTCAGCTAAACGGCTTGATGGATTTCCACTGAACTTGGCATATATGTTAATCATCGGACCCTTAAGCTATATTTTGAAAATGATTAAAAAGTGGGCGTGGCTTATAGGCTTTAAAAATTTACGCCCTTTTACTCATGAAAAATACATATTCTATACAGAAAATTACAATTCATATCAGTAATAGTGACATCTACAATCACAAAAAATTTTTTGAATTTTGTCCAATAGATGGCGCTGTGGTACCCCAAAAATATTTTTGGCATGGTTCTCCCCATTTCTTTCGTAAAAAAACAAATGATCTCATCCAGTGTGTTCATTGAGTCAGTCAAATTTAGATGAGTATTTTAAAAAATGTTTTAAACTTATGCAAATTAGTAGAAATTTGCATAGTAAGTCCAACGTACTTTCGTTAACTCCTCCCGGCCGTCAAACTCAATCACATCACAACTTTCCCTGACAAGAGAGGAGGAGCGGCTGACAAAAAGATGTGAAGGGATTTTGGATAATTTGCTTATTTTTTTAATATGATTTTTTAAAATAATTTTTTGGGAATGAAAAAGTTTTTTTAGCGTAACTTCAAAAGACTTTGACATTTTTCAAAGCTGTTCATAACAATCATACCTAAGGTCAATTCAAGTGTATGTCCTGGTTTTCACCTTGATTAAACAATAGGGGGCGCTATAACTGGGAAGAAATTATATTGCCTAACCAGCTAAATGGATCTGCACGAAACTTAGTGGTTGTCATCACTATAGAGTCTTAAGACTACATTTTCAATATGGTAATGATTGATCAAAGTGGGCGTGGTTTATGATCATTTAAAGTTTCAAATTTGAAAAATTTCCTAAAAATCACAATTTGCATGTAAGAGGCTAAGATTTCCAGATTGTGTTAACTGGATTGGCTAGAGCTTATGTCACGAAAGCCGCAGCTCCATGAAGAGGTTTACGCTTTATATTTACGAAAATACATTTTTAGGCTAGCAATTGTAGCGCAAATTCTGTTCTCACAATCTTCTTGTAATTTGCCACAAAGTTCACTGTTAGGTGGTTTATGAAAGAAAAAAAATGTCGTATTGATTTGAGCTCCCCCTTGTGTTTAATTGTAGGACATATTTTTGTCTACAGCCACTAATGCAAATATTATTTTTATTGTAAGTACAGTTTTACATTTATGACCCCAACAAAAATATAAGAAGAATTCTCACATCACAGAGGCAACCTGCGAATATTTTGAGATTTCTGTACAAAAGCATAGATTTTTAATGAATTTTTAACTTTTTACCAGTTTTTCTGTATAGTTGGACAACAACGTAATTAATTTTTGTTAGAAAGTTTTTTTTAGGTATACAGTAAATATAAGCCATTTACAACATTCCACATGTACCTATGGTGATCTGAGATTTTTCTCCTAATTTTAGAAAGTAGCACTATTTTCTTATGAATATTTGAATTTTTGTTGTGACCTTTATAGTTATATTTCCCAATTTTTCTTCAAAAAAGCTTTGAGTCTACTGATTTTAAAACAACATCATATTATTCCGCATGTTAACACTGCCATGTGAGAATATTTTGGTAATTTTAGGATGATTTATGTATTTTTCATGATTTTTTAAAACATTTGGTCAGTAAGTCACAAAATGAAACTCATTGTTTTTGTTGAAAATCAATTAAATCTAAAGACATTATCAAGTATTTATGTTATTTGTAATATTCTGTTGATGTATAGATCATTGTTTGATAATCTCACTCATTAAATCTTCACGTTCTTTAATAAGGAAACAGTGGAATTCCATTGTAATCACGGTTGAGAAGTCAGCCATGCCTCTGAAAGATATGTGTATAGGCTTTGCAGGTTTAATGACGTATCCTGAGTGTTACTTTCATTGCGCCGGTTGAAGTGAGCTGACGGGACGCCGGCGGGAGAACGTGTTTTTGGGGCGGCACCGCGTGAGGACTGGCGAAGTTGAGGGCGGGGCGGGTGGGCGACTGGCGCTGGGGGCTTGGAACCCGTTGATAACTGCTTGCAGTTCTAGTTAGGGTTCCAAGCCCAAAGGGCAGGGAACCCTATTGTTTTTCTACGGATTTTTCATTATTTATTATTTATTATTTATTAGGGTTCCAAGCCCAAAGGGCAGGGAACCCTATTGTTTTTCTACGGATTTTTCATTATTAGGGTTCCAAGCCCAAAGGGCAGGGAACCCTATTGTTTTTCTACGGATTTTTCATTATTAGGGTTCCAAGCCCAAAGGGCAGGGAACCCTATTGTTTTTCTACGGATTTTTCATTATTTATTATTTATTATTTATTATTATTATTCTTCTCCGCTGTGTCTGTATGGGCGCAAGAGCCTGAAATTGCCAGGGAAAATCTGACATGGCAGTCTGATAGAAAATCCTGACCGCTACTCAGATTCGAAAATTTGGTCCCCGCGTCACCTAGGTGGCGCTATTGCGGAGGTCAACACGTTTCAGCTACTAGCTCCCAAACCGTAGGTCCTACAGTCAAAAACTTTATATGTACATGATCCTTGGATGATTCCCCATCTTTTTTGTATTGGCCACGCCCATTTCCGCCTAACTAGATTTTTTGCTAGATCGCAAAAAATGCAAAACTTAGTTTTAATCACCTATTCGTCATTTTTCGTCGAATCAACTTCAAACTTCGTACATATGATCTATGGACTAAGATAAGTTGTTGTGATGCAGAAAAACGCAGAAATATTGAAAATTGGGCTAATGACACCATGTCAAAATCAGTGCGCTAGCTAGCACATGTGCTAATTGATGATATCTTCACCATATCTCAAGATAAAGTGATGAGACTCTAGACCCTTATGAAGTATGAGCGGTAAGCCCTACCTTCCCCATTTTGTTTGGATTCACCAAAAGGGGGCGCTAAAGAGTCAAAAAGTTAGTTTGAGCTAAACGGCTTGATGGATTTCCACAGAACTTGGCACATATGTTAATCATTGGACCCTTAAGCTATATTTTGAAAGTGATTAAAAAGTGGGCGTGGCTTATAGGCTTTAAAAAATTTTGCCCTTTAACTGATGAAAAATACATATTCTATACAGAAAGTTACAAATCATATCAGTCATAGTGACATCTACAATCACAGAAAAAAGTTTGAATTTTGTCCAATAGTTGGCGCTGTTGTACCCCAAAAATGTTTTTGGCATGTTTCTCCTCAATATTTTAGTAAACAAGCAAATGGTCTCATCCAGTATGTTCATTGACTCAGTCAAATTAAGATGAGTATTTTAAAAAATGTTTTAAACTTATGCTAATTAGTAGAAATTTGCATAGTAAGTCAAACGTACTTTCGTTAACTCCTCCCGGCCGTCAAACCCAATCACATCACAACTTTGCCTGACAAGAGAGGAGGAGCGGCTGACCAAACGATCTGAAGGGATTTTAGATAATTTGCTTACTTTTTTAAATATGAATTTTTAAAATATTTTTTTGGGAATGAAAAAGTTTTTTTAGCATAACTTCAAAATATTTGGACATTTTTCAAAGCTGTTCATAACATACAAACCTAAGGTCAATTCAAGTGTATGTCTTGATTTTCACCTTGATTAAACAATAGGGGGCGCTATAAATAGCAATACATTATACTGCTGACCTGGTTAAATGGATCTGCACGAAACTTAGTGGTTGTCATCATTGTAGAGTCTTAAGACTACATTATCAATATGGTAATGATTGATCAATGTGGGCGTGGTTTATGATCATTTAAAATTTCAAATTTGAAAAATTTCCTAAAAATCATTATTTTCATGTAAGAAGCTACGTTTTCCAGATTATGTTAACTGGATAGCCATGAGCTTAGATAATGAAAACCGCAGCTCCACGAAGATGTTTGCGCTTTAAATTTACAAAAATACATTTTTAGGCTAGCAATTGTAGCGCAAATTCTGTTTTCACAATCTTCTTGACATTTGCCACAAAGTTCACTCTTAGGTGGTTTATGAAACAAAAAAAATGTCGTCTTGATTTGAGCTCCCCCTTGTGTTTAATTATAGGACATATTTTTGTCTACAGCAACTAACGCAAATATTATTTTATTGTAGGTACAATTTTACATTTATGACCCCAACAAAAATATAAAAAGAATTCTCACATCACAGAGGCAATCTCGGAATATTTTGAGATTTTTGTACAAAAGCATTGATTTTTAATGAATTTTTTACTTTTTGCCAGTTTTTTGTATAGTTGGACAAAAAGTAACTAATTTTTGTAAGAACGTTTTTTTAGGTACAAAGTAAATATAACATATTTATAACATTCCACATGTGCCTATGGTGATCTGAGATTTTTCTATAAATTTTAGAAAGTAGCACTATTTTTTTATGAATATTTTAATTTTGACTGTGACCCTTACAGTTATATTTACTGATTTTTCTTCAAAAAAGCTTTGAGTCTACTGATTTAAAAACAACATCATATTATTCCACATGTCAACACTGCCATGTGAGAATATTTTGGTAATTTTATGATGAGTTATGTATTTTTCATGATTTTTTGAAACATTTGGTCAGTAAGTCACAAAATGAAACTCATTGTTTTTGTTGAAAATCAATTAAATCTAAAGACATTATCAAGTATTTATGTTGTTTGTAATATTCTGTTGATGTATAGATTATTGTTTGATAATCTCACTCATTAAATCTTCACGTTCTTTAATAAGGAAACAGTGGAATTCCATTGTAATCACGATTGAGAAGTCAGCCATGCCTCTGAAAGATGTGTATAGGCTTTGCAGGTTTAATGACGTATCCTGAGTGTTACTTTCATTGCGCCGGTTGAAGGGAGCTGACGGGACGCCGGCGGGAGAACGTGTTTTTGGGGCGGGACCGCGTGAGGACCGGCGAAGTTGAGGGCGGGGCGGGTGGGCGACTGGCGCTGGGGGCTTGGAACCCGTTGATAACTGCTTGCAGTTCTAGTTATTTATTATTCTTCTCCGCTTGATCTTTATGGGGGCAAGAGCCTGAAATTGCCAGGGAAAATCTGACATGGCAGTCTGATAGAAAATCCTGACCGCTACTCAGGTTCGAAAATTTGGACCCCGCGTCACCTAGGTGGCGCTATTGCGGAGGTCAACACGTTTCAGCTACTAGCTCCCAAACCGTATGTCGTACAGTCATAAACTTTATATGTACATGATCCTTGGGTGATTCTCCATCTTTTTTGTATTGGCCACGCCCATTTCCGCCTAACTAGATTTTTTGCTAGATCGCAAAAAACGCAAAACTTACTTTTAATCACCTATTCGTCATTTTTCGTCGAATCAACTTCAAACTTCGTACATATGATCTATGGACTAAGATAAGTTGTGGTGATGAAAGAAAAATGCAGAAATATTGAAAATTGGGCTAATGACACCATGTCAAAATCAGTGTGCTAGCTAGCACATGTGGTAATTGATGATATCTTCACCATTTCTCAAGATAAATTTATGAGACTCCAGACCCTTATGAAGTATGAGCGGTAAGCCCTATCTACCCGATTTTGTGTGGATTCACCAATAGGGGGCGCTAAAGAGTCAAAAAGTTTGTTTCAGCTAAACGGCTTGATGGATTTCCACAGAACTTGGCACATATGTTAATCATCGGACCCTTAAGCTATATTTTGAAAATGATTAAAAAGTGGGCGTGGCTTATAGGCTATAAATAGGCTTTAAACGTTTTCGCCCATTTACTCCTGAAAAATACATATTCTATACAGAAAATTACAATTCATATCAGTCATAATGACATCTACAATCACAGAAAATTTTTTGAATTTTGTCCAATAGGTGGCGCTGTGGTACCCCAAAAATATTTTTGGCATGTTTCTCCCCATTACTTTCGTAAAAAAACAAATGATCTCATCCAGTATGTTCATTGAGTCAGTCAAATTTAGATGAGTATTTTAAAAAATGTTTTAAACTTATGCAAATTAGTAGAAATTTGCATAGTAAGTCCAACGTACTTTCGTTAACTCCTCCCGGCCGTCAAACTCAATCACATCACAACTTTCCCTGACAAGAGAGGAGGAGCGGCTGACCAAAAGTTGTGAAGGGATTTTGGATAATTTGCTTATTTTTTTTAATATGATTTTTTAAAATTATTTTTGGGGAATGAAAAAGTTTTTTTAGCGTAACTTCAAAAGATTTTGACATTTTTCAAAGCTGTTCATAACAGTCATACCTAAGGTCAATTCAAGTGTATGTTCTGGTTTTCAACTTGATTAAACAATAGGGGGCGCTATAACTAGGAAGAAATTATACTGCTGAACTGGCTAAATGGATCTGCACGAAACTTAGTGCTTGTCAATAATATAGAGTCTTAAGATTACATTATCAATATGGTAATGATTGATCAAAGTGGGCGTGGTTTATGATCATTTAAAATTTCAAATTTGAAAAATTTCCTAAAAATCATTATTTGCAAGTAAGAGGCTAAGATTTCCAGATTGTGTTAACTGGATAGGCTAGAGCTTATGTCACGAAAGCCGCAGCTCCACGAAGAGGTTTGCGCTTTATATTTATGAAAATACATTTTTAGGCTAGCAATTGTAGCGCAAATTCTTTTCTCACAATCTTCTTGTAATTTGGCAAAAAGTTCACTCTTAGGTGGTTTATGAAATTAAAAAATGTCATCTTGATTTGAGCTCCCCCTTGTGTTTAATTATAGGACTAATTTTTGTGTACAGCCACTAATGCAAATATTATTTTATTGTAAGTACAGTTTTACATTTATGACCCCAACAAAAATATGAGAAGAATTCTCACATCACTGAGGCAACCTGGGAATAGTTTGAGATTTCTGTTCAAAAGCATAGATTTTTAATGAATTTTTAACTTTTTACCAGTTTTTCTGTATAGTTGGACAACAACGTAATTAATTTTTGTTAGAAAGCTTTTTAAGTATACAGTAAATATAAGCCATTTACAACATTCCACATGTACCTATGGTGATCTGAGATTTTTCTCCTAATTTTAGAAAGTAGCACTATTTTTTTATGAATATTTTAATTTTTGTTGTGACCTTTATAGTTATATTTCCCAATTTTTCTTCAAAAAAGCTTTGAGTCTACTGATTTAAAAACAACATCATATTATTCCGCATGTTAACACTGCCATGTGAGAATATTTTGGTAATTTTAGGATGATTTATGTATTTTTCATGATTTTTTAAAACATTTGGTCAATAAGTCACAAAATGAAACTCTAAGTTTTTGTTGAAAATCTTTTAAATCTAAAGACATTATCAAGTATTTTTGTTATTTGTAATATTCTGTTGATGTATAGATCATTGTTTGATAATCTCACTCATTAAATCTTCACGTTCTTTAATAGGGAAACAGTGGAATTCCATTGTAATCACGATTGAGAAGTCAGCCATGCCTCTGAAAGATTTGTGGATAGGCTTTGCAAGTTTAACAACGTATCCTGAGTGTTACTGTCATTGCGCCGGTTGAAGTGAGCTGACGGGACGCCGGCGGGAGAACGTGTTTTTGGGACGGGACCGCGTGAGGACTGGCGAAGGTGAGGGCGGGGCCGGGTGGGCGACTGGCGCTGGGGGCTTGGAACCCGTTGATAACTGCTTGCAGTTCTAGTTAGGGTTCCAAGCCCAAAGGGCAGGGAACCCTATTGTTTTTCTACGGATTTTTCATTATTTATTATTTATTATTTATTATTATTATTCTTCTCCGCTGTGTCTGTATGGGCGCAAGAGCCTGAAATTGCCAGGGAAAATCTGACATGGCAGTCTGATAGAAAATCCTGACCGCTACTCAGATTCGAAAATTTGGACCCCGCGTCACCTAGGTGGCGCTATTGCGGAGGTCAACACGTTTTAGTTACTAGCTCCCAAACCGTAGGTCCTATAGTCAAAAACTTCATATGTCCATGATCCTTGGATGATTCTCCATCTTTTTTGTATTGGCCACGCCCATTTCCGCCTAACTAGATTTTTTGCTAGATCGCAAAAAACGCAAAACTTACTTTTAATCACCTATTCATCATTTTTTGTCGAATCAACTTCAAACTTCGTACATGTGATCTATGGACTAAGCTAAGTTGTTGAGATGAAGAAAAATGCAGAAATATTGAAAATTGGGCTAATGACACCATGTCAAAATCAGCGCGCTAGCTAGCACATGTGGTAATTGATGATATCTTCACCATTTCTCAAGATAAACTGATGAGACTCTAGACCCTTATGAAGTATGAGCGGTAAGCCCTATCTACCCCATTTTGTTTGGATTCACCAATAGGGGGCGCTAAAGAGTCAAAAAGTTTGTTTGAGCTAAACGGCTTGATGGATTTCCCCAGAACTTGGCACATATGTTAGTCATCGGACCCTTAAGCTACATTTTGAAAATGATTAAAAAGTGGGCGTGGCTTATAGGCTTTAAAATTTTTCGCCCTTTTACTCATGAAAAATATATATTCTAAACAGAAAATTACAATTCTTATCAGTCATAGTGACATCTACAATCACAGAAAATTTTTTGAATTTTGTCCAATAGGTGGCGCTGTGGTACCCCAAAAATATTTTTGGCATGTTTCTCCCCATTTTTTTCGTAAACAAACAAATGATCTCATCCAGTATGTTCATTGAGTCAGTCAAATTTAGATGAGTATTTTAAAAAGTGTTTTAAACTTATGCTAATTAGTAGAAATTTGCATAGTATGTCAAACGTACTTTCGTTAACTCCTCCCGGCCGTCAAACTCAATCACATCACAACTTTCCCTGACAAGAGAGGAGGAGCGGCTGACCAAAAGTTGTGAAGGGATTTTGGATAATTTGCTTATTTTTTTTAATATGATTTTTTAAAATAATTTTTTGGGAATGAAAAAGTTTTTTTAGCGTAACTTCAAAAGATTTTGACAATTTTCAAAGCTGTTCATAACAGCCATACCTAAGGTCAATTCAAGTGTATGTCCTGGTTTTCAACTTGATTAAACAATAGGGGGCGCTATAACTGGGAAGAAATTATACTGCTGAACTGGCTAAATGGATCTGCACGAAACTTAGTGGTTATCATCACTATAGAGTCTTAAGACCACAATATCAATATGGTAATGATTGATCAAAGTGGGCGTGGTTTATGATCATTTAAAATTTCAAATTTGAAAAATTTCCTAAAAATCACTATTTGCATGTAACAGGCTAAGATTTCCAGATTGTCTTAACTGGATAGGCTAGAGCTTAGGTCACGAAAGCCGCAGCTCCACGAAGAGGTGTGCGCTTTATATTTACGAAAATAAATTTTTAGGCTAGCAATTGTAGCGCAAATTCTGTTCTCACAATCTTCTTGTAATTTGCCAAAAAGTTCACTCTTAGGTGGTTTATGAAACAAAAAAAATGTCGTCTTGATTTGAGCTCCCCCTAGTGTTTAATTGTAGGACATATTTTTGTCTACAGCCACTAATGCAAATATTATTTTATTGTAAGTACAGTTTTACATTTATGACCCCATCAAAAATATGAGAAGAATTCTCACATCACAGAAGCAACCTGGGAATATTTTGAGATTTCTATACAAAAGCATAGATTTTTAATGAATTTTTAACTTTTTACCAGTTTTTCTGTATAGTTGGACAACAAAGTAATTAATATTTGTTTTAGAAAGCTTTTTAGGTATACAGTAAATATAAGCCATTTACAACATTCCACATGTACCTATGGTGATCTGAGATTTTTCTCCTAATTTTAGAAAGTAGCACTATTTTTTTATGAATATTTTAATTTTTGTTGTGACCTTTATAGTTATATTTCCCAATTTTTTCTTCAAAAAAGCTTTGAGTCTACTGATTTAAAAACAACATCATAGTATTCCGCATGTTAACACTGCCATGTGAGAATATTTTGGTAATTTTAGGATGATTTGTGTATTTTTCATGATTTTTTAAAACATTTGGTCAGTAAGTCACAAAATGAAACTCATAGTTTTTGTTGAAAATCTTTTAAATCTAAAGACATTATCAAGGATTTATGCTATTTGTAATATTCCGTTGATGTATAGATATTGTTTGATAATCTCACTCATTAAATCTTCACGTTCTTTAATAAGGAAACAGTGGAATTCCATTGTAACCACGATTGAGAAGTCAGCCATGCCTCTGAAAGATATGTGTATAGGCTTTGCCGGTTTAATGACGTATCCTGAGTGTTAGTTTCATTGCGCCGGTTGAAGTGAGCTGACGGGACGCCGGCGGGAGAACGTGTTTTTGGGGCTGGACCGCGTGAGGACTGGCGAAGTTGAGGGCGGGGCGGGTGGGCGACTGGCGCTGGGGGCTTGGAACCCGTTGATAACTGCTTGCAGTTCTAGTTAGGGTTCCAAGCCCAAAGGGCAGGGAACCCTATTGTTTTTCTACGGATTTTTCATTATTTATTATTTATTATTTATTATTATTATTCTTCTCCGCTGTGTCTGTATGGGCGCAAGAGCCTGAAATTGCAAGGAAAAATCTGACATGGCAGTCTGATAGAAAATCCTGACCGCTACTCAGATTCGAAAATTTGGACCCCGGGTCACCTAGGTGGCGCTATTGCAGAGGTCAACACGTTTCAGCTACTAGCTCCCAAACCGTAGGTCCTACAGTCAAAAACTTTATATGCACATGATCCTTGATTGATTCTCCATCTTTTTTGTATTGGCCACGCCCATTTCCGCCTAACTAGATTTTTTGCTAGATCGCAAAAAACTCAAAACTTACTTTTAATCACCTATTCGTCATTTTTCGTCGAATCAACTTCAAACTTCGTACATATGATCTATGGACTAAGATAAGTTGTGGTGATGAAGAAAAAGGCAGAAATATTGAAAATTGCGCTAATGACACCATGTCAAAATCAGTGTGCTAGCTAGCACATGTGGTAATTGATGATATCTTCACCATTTCTCAAGATAAATTGATGAGACTCTACACCCTTATGAAGTATGAGCGGTAAGCCCTATCTACCCGATTTTGTGTGGATTCACCAATAGGGGGCGCTAAAGAGTCAAAAAGTTTGTTTCAGCTAAACGGCTTGATGGATTTCCACAGAACTTGGCACATATGTTAATCATTGGACCCTTAAGCTATATTTTGAAAATGATTAAAAAGTGGGCGTGGCTTATAGGCTATAAATAGGCTTTAAACGTTTTCGCCCATTTACTCCTGAAAAATACATATTCTATACAGAAAATTACAATTCATATCAGTCATAATGACATCTACAGTCACAGAAAATTTTTTGAATTTTGTCCAATAGGTGGCGCTGTGGTACCCCAAAAATATTTTTGGCATGTTTCTCCCCATTACTTTCGTAAAAAAACAAATGATCTCATCCAGTATGTTCATTGAGTCAGTCAAATTTAGATGAGTATTTTAAAAAATGTTTTAAACTTATGCAAATTAGTAGAAATTTGCATAGTAAGTCCAACGTACTTTCGTTAACTCCTCCCGGCCGTCAAACTCAATCACATCACATCTTTCCCTGACAAGAGAGGAGGAGCGGCTGACCAAAAGATGTGAAGGGATTTTGGATAATTTGCTTATTTTTTTTAATATGATTTTTTTTTTTAAATTTTGGAGAATGAAAAAGTTTTTTTAGAGTAACTTCAAAAGATTTTGACATTTTTCAAAGCTGTTCATAACAGTCATACCTAAGGTCAATTCAAGTGTATGTCCTGGTTTTCAACTTGATTAAACAATAGGGGGCGCTATAACTGGGAAGAAATTATACTGCTGAACTGGCTAAATGGATCTGCACGAAACTTAGTTGTTGTCATCACTATAGAGTCTTAAGATTACATTATCAATATGGTAATGATTTATCAAAGTGGGCGTGGCTTATGATCATTTAAAATTTCAAATTTGAAAAATTTCCTAAAAATCATTATTTGCATGTAAGAGGCTAAGATTTCCAGATTGTGTTAGCTGGATAGGCTAGAGCTTATGTCACGAAAGCCGCAGCTCCATGTTGAGGTTTACGCTTTATATTTATGAAAATACATTTTTTAGGCTAGCAATTGTAGCGCAAATTCTGTTCTCACAACCTTCTTGTAATTTGCTACAAAGTTCACTCTTAGGTGGTTTATGAAACAAAAAAAATGTCGTCTTGATATGAGCTCCCCCTTGTGTTTAATTTTAGGACATATTTTTGTCTACAGACACTAATGCAAATATTATTTTATTGTAAGTACAGTTTTACATTTATGACCCCAACAAAAATATAAGAAGAATTCTCACGTCACAGAGGCAACCTGGGAATATTTTGAGATTTCTGTACAAAAGCATAGATTTTTAATTAATTTTTAACTTTTTACCAGTTTTTCTGTATAGTTGGACAACAACGTAATTAAATTTTGTTAGAAAACTTTTTAGGTATACAGTAAATATAAGCCATTTACAACATTCCACACGTACCTATGGTGATCTGAGATTTTTCTCCTAATTATAGAAAGTAGCACTATTTTTTTATGAATATTTAAATTTTTGTTGTGACCTTTATAGTTCTATTTCCTAATTTTTCTTCAAAAAAGCTTTGAGTCAACTGATTTAAAAACAACATCATATTATTCCGCATGTTAACACTGCCATGTGAGAATATTTTGGTAATTTTATGATGATTTATGTATTTTTCATGATTTTTTAAAACAATTGATCAGTAAGTCACAAAATGAAACTCATTGTTTTTGTTGAAAATCTATTAAATCTAAAGACATTATCAAGTCTTTATGTTATTTGTAATATTCTGTTGATGTATAGATGATTGTTTGATAATCTCACTCATTAAATCTTCACGTTCTTTAATAAGGAAACAGTGGAATTCCATTGTAATCACGATTGAGAAGTCAGCCATGCCTCTGAAAGATATGTGTATAGGCTTTGCAGGTTTAATGACGTATCCTGAGTGTTACTTTCATTGCGCCGGTTGAAGTGAGTTGACGGGACGCCGGCGGGAGAACGTGTTTTTGGGGCGGGACCGCGTGAGGACTGGCGAAGTTGAGTGCGGGGCGGGTGGGCGACTGGCGCTGGGGGCTTGGAACCCGTTGATAACTGCTTGCAGTTCTAGTTATTTATTATTCTTCTCCGCTACGTTTGTATGGGGGCAGGAGCCAGAAATTGCCAGGAAAAATCTGACATGGCAGTCTGATACAAAACCCTGACCGCTACTCAGATTCGAAAATTTGGACCCCGCGTCACCTAGGTGGCGCTATTGCAGAGGTCAACACGTTTCAGCTACTAGCTCCCAAACCGTAGGTCCTACAGTCATAAACTTTATATGTACATGATCCTTGGGTGATTCTCCATCTTTTTTGTATTGGCCACGCCCATTTCCGCCTAACTAGATTTTTTGCTAGATCGCAAAAAACTCAAAACTTACTTTTAATCACCTATTCGTCATTTTTCGTCGAATCATCTTCAAACTTCGTACATATGATCTATGGACTAAGATAAGTTGTGGTGATGAAGAAAAAGGCAGAAATATTGAAAATTGGGCTAATGACACCATGTCAAAATCAGTGTGCTAGCTAGCACATGTGGTAATTGATGATATCTTCACCATTTCTCAAGATAAACTGATGAGACTCTAGACCCTTATGAAGTATGAGCGGTAAGCCCTATCTACCCCATTTTGTTTGGATTCACCAATAGGGGGCGCTAAAGAGTCAAAAAGTTTGTTTCAGCTAAACGGCTTGATGGATTTCCACAGAACTTGGCACATATGTTAATCATCGGACCCTTAAGCTATATTTTGAAAATGATTAAAAAGTGGGCGTGGCTTATAGGCTATAAATAGGCTTTAAACGTTTTCGCCCATTTACTCCTGAAAAATACATATTCTATACAGAAAATTACAAATCATATCAGTCATAATGACATCTACAATCACAGAAAATTTTTTGAATTTTGTCCAATAGGTGGCGCTGTGGTACCCCAAAAATATTTTTGGCATGTTTCTCCCCATTACTTTCGTAAAAAAACAAATGATCTCATCCAGTATGTTCATTGAGTCAGTCAAATTTAGATGAGTATTTTAAAAAATGTTTTAAACTTATGCAAATTAGTAGAAATTTGCATAGTAAGTCCAACGTACTTTCGTTAACTCCTCCCGGCCGTCAAACTCAATCACATCACATCTTTCCCTGACAAGAGAGGAGGAGCGGCTGACCAAAAGATGTGAAGGGATTTTGGATAATTTGCTTATTTTTTTTAATATGATTTTTTTTTTAAAATTTTGGAGAATGAAAAAGTTTTTTTAGAGTAACTTCAAAAGATTTTGACATTTTTCAAAGCTGTTCATAACAGTCATACCTAAGGTCAATTCAAGTGTAGGTCCTGGTTTTCAACTTGATTAAACAATAGGGGGCGCTATAACTGGGAAGAAATTATACTGCTGAACTGGCTAAATGGATCTGCACGAAACTTAGTGGTTGTCATCACTATAGAGTCTTAAGATTACATTATCAATATGGTAATGATTTATCAAAGTGGGCGTGGCTTATGATCATTTAAAATTTCAAATTTGAAAAATTTCCTAAAAATCATTATTTGCATGTAAGAGGCTAAGATTTCCAGATTGTGTTAGCTGGATAGGCTAGAGCTTATGTCACGAAAGCCGCAGCTCCATGTTGAGGTTTACGCTTTATATTTATGAAAATACATTTTTAGGCTAGCAATTGTAGCGCAAATTCTGTTCTCACAACCTTCTTGTAATTTGCTACAAAGTTCACTCTTAGGTGGTTTATGAAACAAAAAAAATGTCGTCTTGATATGAGCTCCCCCTTGTGTTTAATTTTAGGACATATTTTTGTCTACAGACACTAATGCAAATATTATTTTATTGTAAGTACAGTTTTACATTTATGACCCCAACAAAAATATAAGAAGAATTCTCACGTCACAGAGGCAACCTGGGAATATTTTGAGATTTCTGTACAAAAGCATAGATTTTTAATTAATTTTTAACTTTTTACCAGTTTTTCTGTATAGTTGGACAACAACGTAATTAATTTTTGTTAGAAAACTTTTTAGGTATACAGTAAATATAAGCCATTTACAACATTCCACACGTACCTATGGTGATCTGAGATTTTTCTCCTAATTATAGAAAGTAGCACTATTTTTTTATGAATATTTAAATTTTTGTTGTGACCTTTATAGTTATATTTCCTAATTTTTCTTCAAAAAAGCTTTGAGTCAACTGATTTAAAAACAACATCATATTATTCCGCATGTTAACACTGCCATGTGAGAATATTTTGGTAATTTTATGATGATTTATGTATTTTTCATGATTTTTTAAAACAATTGATCAGTAAGTCACAAAATGAAACTCATTGTTTTTGTTGAAAATCTATTAAATCTAAAGACATTATCAAGTCTTTATGTTGTTTGTAATATTCTGTTGATGTATAGATGATTGTTTGATAATCTCACTCATTAAATCTTCACGTTCTTTAATAAGGAAACAGTGAAATTCCATTGTAATCACGATTGAGAAGTCAGCCATGCCTCTGAAAGATATGTGTATAGGCTTTGCAGGTTTAATGACGTATCCTGAGTGTTACTTTCATTGCGCCGGTTGAAGTGAGCTGACGGGACGCCGGCGGGAGAACGTGTTTTTGGGGCGGGACCGCGTGAGGACTGGCGAAGTTGAGGGCGGGGCGGGTGGGCGACTGGCGCTGGGGGCTTGGAACCCGTTGATAACTGCTTGCAGTTCTAGTTAGGGTTCCAAGCCCAAAGGGCAGGGAACCCTATTGTTTTTCTACGGATTTTTCATTATTTTTCTTCTTCTCCGCTAAAAGTATATGGGCGCAAGAGCCTGAAATTGCCAGGGAAAATCTGACATGGCAGTCTGATAGAAAATCCTGACCGCTACTCAGATTCGAAAATTTGGACCCCGCGTCACCTAGGTGGCGCTATTGCAGACATCAACACGTTTCAGCTACTAGCTCCCAAACCGTAGGTCCTACAGTCAAAAACTTTATACGGACATGGTCCTTGGATGATTCTCCATCTTTTTTGTATTGGCCACGCCCATTTCCGCCTAACTAGATTTTTTGCTAGATTGCAAAAAATGCAAAACTTAGTTTTCATCACCTATTCGTCATTTTTCGTCGAATCAACTTCAAACTTCGTACATATGATCTATGGTCTAAGATAAGTTGTTGTGATGAAGAAAAATGCAGAAATATTGAAAATTGAGCTAATGACACAAAGTCAAAATCAGTGAGCTAGCTAGCACATGTCCTAATTGATGATATCTCCACCAATTTTACAGATAAAATGATGAGACTCTAGACCCTTACAAAGTATGAGCGGTAAGCCCTATCTACCCAAGTTTGTTTGGATTCACCAATAGGGGGCGCTAAAGAGTCAAAAAGTTTGTTTCAGCTAAACGGCTTGATGGATTTCCACAGAACTTGGCACATATGTTAATCATCGGACCCTTAAGCTATATTTTGAAAGTGATTAAAAAGTGGGCGTGGCTTATAGGCTTTAAAAATTTTCGCCGTTTTCCTCATGAAAAATACATATTCTATACAGAAAGTTACAATTCATATCAGTCATAGCGACATTTACAATCACAGAAAAAAGTTTGAATTTTGACCAATAGGTGGCGCTGTTGTACCCCAAAAATGTTTTTGGCATGTTTCTCCCCATTTCTTTCACAAAAAAACAAATGGTCTCATCCAGTATGTTCATTGAGTCAGTCAAATTTAGAAGAGTATTTTAAAAAATAATTTAATCTTATGCTAATTAGTAGAAATTTGCATAGTAAGTCAAAAGTACTTTCGTTAACTCCTCCTGGCCGTCAAACTCAATCACATCACAACTTTCCCTGATAAGAGAGGAGGAGCGGCTGACCAAAAGTTGTGAAGGGATTTTGGAAAATTTGCTTATTTGTTTTTATACGATTTTTTTAAATAATTTTTTTGGAATGAAAAAGTTTTTTTAGCATAACTTCAAAAGATTTTGACATTTTTCAAAACTCTTCATAACCTCCATACCTAAGGTCAATTCAAGTGTATATCTTGATTTTCAGCTTGATTCAGCAATAGGGGGCGCTATAAATAGGAAGAAATTATACTGCTGAACTGGCTAAATGGATCTGCACGAAACTTAATGGTTGTCATCTTCATAGAGTCTTAAGTCTACATTATCAATATGGTAATGATTGATCAAAGTGGGCGTGGTTTATGATCATTTAGAATTTTAAATTTGAAAAATTTCCTAAAAATCATTATTTGCGTGTAAGAGGCTAAGATTTCCAGATTGTGTTAACTGGTTAGCCTATAGCTTAGATCACGAAAACCGCAGCTCCACAAAGATGTTTGCGCTTTATATTTATGAAAATACATTTTTAGGCTAGCAATTGTAGCGCAAATTCTGTTTTCACAATCTTCTTGAAATTTACCACAAAGTTCCCTCATAGGTGGTTTATGAAACAAAAAAAATGTCGTCTTGATTTGAGCTCCCCCTTGTGTTTAATTATATGACTAATTTTTGTTTACAGCCACTAATGCAAATATTATTTTATTGTAAGAAAAGTTTAACAATTATGATCCTTACAAAAATATGAGCACAATAACCACATCACAGAGGCAATCTGGGAATATTTTGAGATTTTTGTACAAAAGCATTGATTTTTAATGAATTTTTTACTTTTTACCAGTTTTTTTGTATAGATGGACAAAAAGTAACAAATTTTTGTTAGAAAGTTTTTTTAGGTACAAAGTATATATAAAACATTTATAACATTCCACATGTACCTATGGGGATCTGGGATTTTTCTCCTAATTTTAGAAAGTAGCACTATTTTTTTATGAATATTTAAATTTTGCCTGTGACCCTTACTGTGATATTCACAGATTTTTCCTCAAAAAAGCTTTGAGTCCACTGATGTAAAAACAACTTCATATTATTCCGCATGTTAACATTGCCATGTGAGAATATTTTGGTAATTTTGGGATGATTTATGGATTTTTCAGGATTTTCTGAATTCATTTGATCAGAAAGTCACAAAATGAAACTCATAGTTTTTGTTGATAAATCTATTAAATCTAGCAACAGTATCAAGTATTTATGTTATTTGTAATATACTGTTGATGTATGGATTATTGGTTGATAATATTTAGATCAAATACGGATTTTATAGTGATGTTTTTGTTTCGGAGTCTTTCATCCATTCTAACACCTAGCCACACGCTGGTGGGAATGAGCTACAATGTAGCCAAACCTTTCCTGGAGTGCACTGAGAGATCAGGCAGCATTTTCTGGTCAGAGTTGGGATCGATCCTTCAACCTTTTAGGGCCATTCCCATCTGTACCTGGTCGGCCCTGCCCGGATAGCTCCAGTCTGCCCCAGCTTGGCCCGGGTGATTCTACACATCCTTGCTTAGGCTTGCAAGGAATGCAGTCAGAGTCATTTTTAGGTTCTAGGTAATCAGCATGATAATGAATGATAATGAATTGAGCATGCCATGAGCCCATATGGGCTGATCCGACCCACCAATCAGAGGCTTGCTCTAGTGGAAGGTGTGAATTTGCTGTCAGCAGGGGGGGTGTTGGCCATGGTCAGCCTGAAGCAGACCACCTCAGAAAGAGGGCTGAAAAACAGTCTTGTTGCACTCTAAAAAAAAGGATGGGACGCCGGCAAGAGAACGTGTTTTTGAGGCGGGACCGCGTGAGGACTGGCGAAGGTGAGGGCGGGCCGGGTGGGCGACTGGCGCTGGGGGCTTGGAACCCGTTGATAACTGCTTGCAGTTCTAGTTATTATTATTCTTCTCCGCTGTGTCTGTATGGGCGCAAGAGCCTGAAATTGCAAGGAAAAATCTGACATGGCAGTCTGATAGAAAATCCTGACCGCTACTCAGATTCGAAAATTTGGACCCCGGGTCACCTAGGTGGCGCTATTGCAGAGGTCAACACGTTTCAGCTACTAGCTCCCAAACCGTAGGTCCTACAGTCAAAAACTTTATATGCACATGATCCTTGATTGATTCTCCATCTTTTTTGTATTGGCCACGCCCATTTCCGCCTAACTAGATTTTTTGCTAGATCGCAAAAAATGCAAAACTTAGTTTTAATCACCTATTCGACATTTTTCGTCGAATCAACTTCAAACTTCGTACATGTGATCTATGGACTAGGCTAAGTTGTTGTGATGAAGAAAAATGCAGAAATATTGAAAATTGGGCTAATGACACCATGTCAAAATCAGTGCGCTAGCTAGCACATGTGTTAATTGATGATATCTTCACCATTTCTCAAAATAAATTGATGAGACTCTAGAACCTTACAAAGTATGAGCGGTAAGTCCTATCTACCCCATTTTGTTTGGATTCACCAATAGGGGGCGCTAAAGAGTCAAAAAGTTTGTTTCAGCTAAACGGCTTGATGGATTTCCACAGAACTTGGCACATATGTTAATCGTCGGACCCTTAAGCTATATTTTGAAAATGATTAAAAAGTGGGCGTGGCTTATAGGCTTTAAAAATTTTCGCCCTTTTACTCATGAAAAATACATATTCTATACAGAAAATTACAACTCATATCAGTCATCGTGACATCTACAATCACAGAAAATTTTTTGAATTTTGTCCAATAGGTGGCGCTCTGGTACCCCAAAAATATTTTTGGCATGTTTCTCCCCATTTCTTTTGTAAAAAAACAAATGATCTATTCCAATGTGTTCTTTGAGTCAGTCAAATTTAGATGATTAATTTAAAAAATGTTTTAAACTTATGCAAATTAGTAGAAATTTGCATAGTAAGTCCAACGTACTTTCGTTAACTCCTCCCGGCCGTCAAACTCAATCACATCAAAACTTTCCCTGACAAGAGAGGAGGAGCGGCTGACCAAAAGATGTGAAGGGATTTTCGATAATTTGCTTATTTTTTTAAATATGATTTTTTTCAATAATTTTTTGGGAATGAAAAAGTTTTTTTAGCGTAACTTCAAGAGATTTTGACATTTTTCAAAGCTGTTCATAACAGTCATACCTAAGGTCAATTCAAGTGTATGTCCTGGTTTTCAACTTGATTAAACAATAGGGGGCGCTATAACTGGGAAGAAATTATACTGCTGAACCGGCTAAATGGATCGGCACGAAACTTAGTGGCTGTCATCACTATAAAGTCTTAAGACTACATTATCAATATGGTAATGATTGATCAAAGTGGGCGTGGTTTATGATCATTTAAAATTTCAAATTTGAAAAATTTCCTAAAAATCACTATTTGCATGTAAGAGGCTAAGATTTCCAGATTGTGTTAAATGAATAGGCTAGAGCTTATGTCACGAAAGCCGCAGCTCCACAAAGAGGTTTGCGCTTTATATTTACGAAAATACGTTTTTAGGCTAGCAATTGTAGCGCAAATTCTGTTCTCACAATCTTCTTGTAATTTGCCACAAAGTTCACTCTTAGGTGGGTTATGAAACAAAAAAAATGTCGTCTTGATTTGAGCTCCCCCTAGTGTTTAATTATAGGACATATTTTTGTCTACAGCCACTAATGCAAGTATTATTTTATTGTAAGTACAGTTTTACATTTATGACCCCAACAAAAATATAAGAAGAATTCTCACATCACAGAGGCAACCTGGGAATATTTTGAGATTTCTGTACAAAAGCGTATATTTTTAATGAATTTTTAACTTTTTACCAGTTTTTCTGTATATTTGGACAACAACGTAATTAATTTTTGTTAGAAAGCTTTTTAGGTATACAGTAAATATAAGCCATTTATAACATCCCACATGTACCTATGGTGATCTGAGATTTTTCTCCTAATTTTAGAAAGTAGCACTATTTTTTTATGAATATTTTTATTTTTGTTGTGACCTTTATAGTTATATTTCCCAATTTTTCTTCAAAAAAGCTTTGAGTCTACTGATTTAAAAACAACATCATATTATTCCGCATGTTAACACTGCCATGTGAGAATATTTTGGTAATTTTAGGATGATTTATGTATTTTTCATGATTTTTTAAAACATTTGTTCAGTAAGTCACAAAATGAAACTCATAGTTTTTGTTGAAAATCTTTTAAATCTAAAGACATTATCAAGTGTTTATGTTATTGGTAATATTCTGTTGATGTATAGATCATTGTTTGATAACCTCACTCATTAAATCTTCACGTTCTTTAATAAGGAAACAGTGGAATTCCATTGTAATCACGATTGAGGAGTCAGCCATGCCTCTGAAAGATATGTGTATAGGCTTTGCAGGTTTAATGACGTATCCTGAGTGTTACTTTCATTGCGCCGGTTGAAGTGAGCTGACGAACGCCGGCGGGAGAACGTGTTTTTGGGGCGGGACCGCGTGAGGACTGGCGAAGTGGAGGGCGGGGCCGGGTAGGCGACTGGCGCTGGGGGCTTGGAACCCGTTGATAACTGCTTGCAGTTCTAGTTAGGGTTCCAAGCCCAAAGGGCAGGGAACCCTATTGTTTTTCTACGGATTTTTCATTATTAGGGTTCCAAGCCCAAAGGGCAGGGAACCCTATTGTTTTTCTACGGATTTTTCATTATTATTTATTATTCTTCTCCGCTACGTTTGTATGGGGGCAGGAGCCAGAAATTGCCAGGAAAAATCTGACATGGCAGTCTGATACAAAATCCTGACCGCTACTCAGATTCGAAAATTTGGATCCCGCGTCACCTAGGTGGCGCTATTGCGGAGGTCAACACGTTTCAGCTACTAGCTCCCAAACCGTAGGTCCTACAGTCATAAACTTTATATGTACATGATCCTTGGGTGATTCTCCATCTTTTTTGTATTGGCCACGCCCATTTCCGCCTAACTAGATTTTTTGCTAGATCGCAAAAAACTCAAAACTTACTTTTAATCACCTATTCGTCATTTTTCGTCGAATCAACTTCAAACTTCGTACATATGATCTATGGACTAAGATAAGTTGTGGTGATGAAGAAAAATGCAGAAATATTGAAAATTGGGCTAATGACACCATGTCAAAATCAGTGTGCTAGCTAGCACATGTGGTAATTGATGATATCTTCACCATTTCTCAAGATAAATTGATGAGACTCTACACCCTTATGAAGTATGAGCGGTAAGCCCTATCTACCCGATTTTGTGTGGATTCACCAATAGGGGGCGCTAAAGAGTCAAAAAGTTTGTTTCAGCTAAACGGCTTGATGGATTTCCACAGAACTTGGCACATATGTTAATCATCGGACCCTTAAGCTATATTTTGAAAATGATTAAAAAGTGGGCGTGGCTTATAGGCTATAAATAGGCTTTAAACGTTTTCGCCCATTTACTCCTGAAAAATACATATTCTATACAGAAAATTACAATTCATATCAGTCATAATGACATCTACAATCACAGAAAATTTTTTGAATTTTGTCCAATAGGTGGCGCTGTGGTACCCCAAAAATGTTTTTGGCATGTTTCTCCCCATTACTTTCGTAAAAAAACAAATGATCTCATCCAGTATGTTCATTGAGTCAGTCAAATTTAGATGAGTATTTTAAAAAATGTTTTAAACTTATGCAAATTAGTAGAAATTTGCATAGTAAGTCCAACGTACTTTCGTTAACTCCTCCCGGCCGTCAAACTCAATCACATCACATCTTTCCCTGACAAGAGAGGAGGAGCGGCTGACCAAAAGATGTGAAGGGATTTTGGATAATTTGCTTATTTTTTTTTATATGATTTTTTTTTTAAATTTTGGAGAATGAAAAAGTTTTTTTAGAGTAACTTCAAAAGATTTTGACATTTTTCAAAGCTGTTCATAACAGTCATACCTAAGGTCAATTCAAGTGTATGTCCTGGTTTTCAACTTGATTAAACAATAGGGGGCGCTATAACTGGGAAGAAATTATACTGCTGAACTGGCTAAATGGATCTGCACGAAACTTAGTGGTTGTCATCACTATAGAGTCTTAAGATTACATTATCAATATGGTAATGATTTATCAAAGTGGGCGTGGCTTATGATCATTTAAAATTTCAAATTTGAAAAATTTCCTAAAAATCATTATTTGCATGTAAGAGGCTAAGATTTCCAGATTGTGTTAGCTGGATAGGCTAGAGCTTATGTCACGAAAGCCGCAGCTCCATGTTGAGGTTTACGCTTTATATTTATGAAAATACATTTTTAGGCTAGCAATTGTAGCGCAAATTCTGTTCTCACAACCTTCTTGTAATTTGCTACAAAGTTCACTCTTAGGTGGTTTATGAAACAAAAAAAATGTCGTCTTGATATGAGCTCCCCCTTGTGTTTAATTTTAGGACATATTTTTGTCTACAGACACTAATGCAAATATTATTTTATTGTAAGTACAGTTTTACATTTATGACCCCAACAAAAATATAAAAAGAATTCTCACGTCACAGAGGCAACCTGGGAATATTTTGAGATTTCTGTACAAAAGCATAGATTTTTAATTAATTTTTAACTTTTTACCAGTTTTTCTGTATAGTTGGACAACAACGTAATTAATTTTTGTTAGAAAACTTTTTAGGTATACAGTAAATATAAGCCATTAACAACATTCCACACGTACCTATGGTGATCTGAGATTTTTCTCCTAATTATAGAAAGTAGCACTATTTTTTTATGAATATTTAAATTTTTGTTGTGACCTTTATAGTTATATTTCCTAATTTTTCTTCAAAAAAGCTTTGAGTCAACTGATTTAAAAACAACATCATATTATTCCGCATGTTAACACTGCCATGTGAGAATATTTTGGTAATTTTATGATGATAAATGTATTTTTCATGATTTTTTAAAACAATTGATCAGTAAGTCACAAAATGAAACTCATTGTTTTTGTTGAAAATCTATTAAATCTAAAGACATTATCAAGTCTTTATGTTATTTGTAATATTCTGTTGATGTATAGATGATTGTTTGATAATCTCACTCATTAAATCTTCACGTTCTTTAATAAGGAAACAGTGGAATTCCATTGTAATCACGATTGAGAAGTCAGCCATGCCTCTGAAAGATATGTGTATAGGCTTTGCAGGTTTAATGACGTATCTTGAGTGTTACTTTCATTGCGCCGGTTGAAGTGAGCTGACGGGACGCCGGCGGGAGAACGTGTTTTTGGGGCGGGACCGCGTGAGGACTGGCGAAGTTGAGGGCGGGGCGGGTGGGCGACTGGCGCTGGGGGCTTGGAACCCGTTGATAACTGCTTGCAGTTCTAGTTAGGGTTCCAAGCCCAAAGGGCAGGGAACCCTATTGTTTTTCTACGGATTTTTCATTATTTATTATTTATTATTTATTATTATTATTCTTCTCCGCTGTGTCTGTATGGGCGCAAGAGCCTGAAATTGCAAGGAAAAATCTGACATGGCAGTCTGATAGAAAATCCTGACCGCTACTCAGATTCGAAAATTTGGACCCCGGGTCACCTAGGTGGCGCTATTGCAGAGGTCAACACGTTTCAGCTACTAGCTCCCAAACCGTAGGTCCTACAGTCAAAAACTTTATATGCACATGATCCTTGATTGATTCTCCATCTTTTTTGTATTGGCCACGCCCATTTCCGCCTAACTAGATTTTTTGCTAGATCGCAAAAAATGCAAAACTTAGTTTTAATCACCTATTCGACATTTTTCGTCGAATCAACTTCAAACTTCGTACATGTGATCTACGGACTAGGCTAAGTTGTTGTGATGAAGAAAAATGCAGAAATATTGAAAATTGGGCTAATGACACCATGTCAAAATCAGTGAGCTAGCTAGCACATGTGTTAATTGATGATATCTTCACCATTTCTCAAAATAAATTGATGAGACTCTAGAACCTTACAAAGTATGAGCGGTAAGTCCTATCTACCCCATTTTGTTTGGATTCACCAATAGGGGGCGCTAAAGAGTCAAAAAGTTTGTTTCAGCTAAACGGCTTGATGGATTTCCACAGAACTTGGCAGATATGTTAATCGTCGGACCCTTAAGCTATATTTTGAAAATGATTAAAAAGTGGGCGTGGCTTATAGGCTTTAAAAATTTTCGCCCTTTTACTCATGAAAAATACATATTCTATACAGAAAATTACAATTCATATCAGTCATCGTGACATCTACAATCACAGAAAATTTTTTGAATTTTGTCCAATAGGTGGCGCTCTGGTACCCCAAAAATATTTTTGGCATGTTTCTCCCCATTTCTTTTGTAAAAAAACAAATGATCTATTCCAATGTCTTCTTTGAGTCAGTCAAATTTAGATGAGTAATTTAAAAAATGTTTTAAACTTATGCAAATTAGTAGAAATTTGCATAGTAAGTCCAACGTACTTTCGTTAACTCCTCCCGGCCGTCAAACTCAATCACATCAAAACTTTCCCTGACAAGAGAGGAGGAGCGGCTGACCAAAAGATGTGAAGGGATTTTCGATAATTTGCTTATTTTTTTAAATATGATTTTTTAAAATAATTTTTTGGGAATGAAAAAGTTTTTTTAGCGTAACTTCAAGAGATTTTGACATTTTTCAAAGCTGTTCATAACAGTCATACCTAAGGTCAATTCAAGTGTATGTCCTGGTTTTCAACTTGATTAAACAATAGGGGGCGCTATAACTGGGAAGAAATTATACTGCTGAACCGGCTAAATGGATCGGCACGAAACTTAGTGGCTGTCATCACTATAAAGTCTTAAGACTACATTATCAATATGGTAATGATTGATCAAAGTGGGCGTGGTTTATGATCATTTAAAATTTCAAATTTGAAAAATTTCCTAAAAATCACTATTTGCATGTAAGAGGCTAAGATTTCCAGATTGTGTTAAATGAATAGGCTAGAGCTTATGTCACGAAAGCCGCAGCTCCACAAAGAGGTTTGCGCTTTATATTTACGAAAATACGTTTTTAGGCTAGCAATTGTAGCGCAAATTCTGTTCTCACAATCTTCTTGTAATTTGCCACAAAGTTCACTCTTAGGTGGGTTATGAAACAAAAAAAAATGTCGTCTTGATTTGAGCTCCCCCTAGTGTTTAATTATAGGACATATTTTTGTCTACAGCCACTAATGCAAGTATTATTTTATTGTAAGTACAGTTTTACATTTATGACCCCAACAAAAATATAAGAAGAATTCTCACATCACAGAGGCAACCTGGGAATATTTTGAGATTTCTGTACAAAAGCGTATATTTTTAATGAATTTTTAACTTTTTACCAGTTTTTCTGTATATTTGGACAACAACGTAATTAATTTCTGTTAGAAAGCTTTTTAGGTATACAGTAAATATAAGCCATTTATAACATCCCACATGTACCTATGGTGATCTGAGATTTTTCTCCTAATTTTAGAAAGTAGCACTATTTTTTTAATGAATATTTTTATTTTTGTTGTGACCTTTATAGTTATATTTCCCAATTTTTCTTCAAAAAAGCTTTGAGTCTACTGATTTAAAAACAACATCATATTATTCCGCATGTTAACACTGCCATGTGAGAATATTTTGGTAATTTTAGGATGATTTATGTATTTTTCATGATTTTTTAAAACATTTGTTCAGTAAGTCACAAAATGAAACTCATAGTTTTTGTTGAAAATCTTTTAAATCTAAAGACATTATCAAGTGTTTATGTTATTGGTAATATTCTGTTGATGTATAGATCATTGTTTGATAACCTCACTCATTAAATCTTCACGTTCTTTAATAAGGAAACAGTGGAATTCCATTGTAATCACGATTGAGGAGTCAGCCATGCCTCTGAAAGATATGTGTATAGGCTTTGCAGGTTTAATGACGTATCCTGAGTGTTACTTTCATTGCGCCGGTTGAAGTGAGCTGACGAACGCCGGCGGGAGAACGTGTTTTTGGGGCGGGACCGCGTGAGGACTGGCGAAGTGGAGGGCGGGGCCGGGTAGGCGACTGGCGCTGGGGGCTTGGAACCCGTTGATAACTGCTTGCAGTTCTAGTTATTTATTATTCTTCTCCGCTACGTTTGTATGGGGGCAGGAGCCAGAAATTGCCAGGAAAAATCTGACATGGCAGTCTGATACAAAATCCTGACCGCTACTCAGATTCGAAAATTTGGACCCCGCGTCACCTAGGTGGCGCTATTGCGGAGGTCAACACGTTTCAGCTACTAGCTCCCAAACCGTAGGTCCTACAGTCATAAACTTTATATGTACATGATCCTTGGGTGATTCTCCATCTTTTTTGTATTGGCCACGCCCATTTCCGCCTAACTAGATTTTTTGCTAGATCGCAAAAAACTCAAAACTTACTTTCTATCACCTATTCGTCATTTTTCGTCGAATCAACTTCAAACTTCGTACATATGATCTATGGACTAAGATAAGTTGTGGTGATGAAGAAAAAGGCAGAAATATTGAAAATTGGGCTAATGACACCATGTCAAAATCAGTGTGCTAGCTAGCACATGTGGTAATTGATGATATCTTCACCATTTCTCAAGATAAATTGATGAGACTCTACACCCTTATGAAGTATGAGCGGTAAGCCCTATCTACTCGATTTTGTGTGGATTCACCAATAGGGGGCGCTAAAGAGTCAAAAAGTTTGTTTCAGCTAAACGGCTTGATGGATTTCCACAGAACTTGGCACATATGTTAATCATCGGACCCTTAAGCTATATTTTGAAAATGATTAAAAAGTGGGCGTGGCTTATAGGCTATAAATAGGCTTTAAACGTTTTCGCCCATTTACTCCTGAAAAATACATATTCTATACAGAAAATTACAATTCATATCAGTCATAATGACATCTACAATCACAGAAAATTTTTTGAATTTTGTCCAATAGGTGGTGCTGTGGTACCCCAAAAATATTTTTGGCATGTTTCTCCCCATTACTTTCGTAAAAAAACAAATGATCTCATCCAGTATGTTCATTGAGTCAGTCAAATTTAGATGAGTATTTTAAAAAATGTTTTAAACTTATGCAAATTAGTAGAAATTTGCATAGTAAGTCCAACGTACTTTCGTTAACTCCTCCCGGCCGTCAAACTCAATCACATCACATCTTTCCCTGACAAGAGAGGAGGAGCGGCTGACCAAAAGATGTGAAGGGATTTTGGATAATTTGCTTATTTTTTTTAATATGATTTTTTTTTTAAAATTTTGGAGAATGAAAAAGTTTTTTTAGAGTAACTTCAAAAGATTTTGACATTTTTCAAAGCTGTTCATAACAGTCATACCTAAGGTCAATTCAAGTGTATGTCCTGGTTTTCAACTTGATTAAACAATAGGGGGCGCTATAACTGGGAAGAAATTATACTGCTGAACTGGCTAAATGGATCTGCACGAAACTTAGTGGTTGTCATCACTATAGAGTCTTAAGATTACATTATCAATATGGTAATGATTTATCAAAGTGGGCGTGGCTTATTATCATTTAAAATTTCAAATTTGAAAAATTTCCTAAAAATCATTCTTTGCATGTAAGAGGCTAAGATTTCCAGATTGTGTTAGCTGGATAGGCTAGAGCTTATGTCACGAAAGCCGCAGCTCCATGTTGAGGTTTACGCTTTATATTTATGAAAATACATTTTTAGGCTAGCAATTGTAGCGCAAATTCTGTTCTCACAACCTTCTTGTAATTTGCTACAAAGTTCACTCTTAGGTGGTTTATGAAACAAAAAAAATGTCGTCTTGATATGAGCTCCCCCTTGTGTTTAATTTTAGGAAATATTTTTGTCTACAGACACTAATGCAAATATTATTTTATTGTAAGTACAGTTTTACATTTATGACCCCAACAAAAATATAAGAAGAATTCTCACATCACAGAGGCAACCTGGGAATATTTTGAGATTTCTGTACAAAAGCATAGATTTTTAATTAATTTTTAACTTTTTACCAGTTTTTCTGTATAGTTGGACAACAACGTAATTAATTTTTGTTAGAAAACTTTTTAGGTATACAGTAAATATAAGCCATTTACAACATTCCACACGTACCTATGGCGATCTGAGATTTTTCTCCTAATTATAGAAAGTAGCACTATTTTTTTATGAATATTTAAATTTTTGTTGTGACCTTTATAGTTATATTTCCTAATTTTTCTTCAAAAAAGCTTTGAGTCAACTGATTTAAAAACAACATCATATTATTCCGCATGTTAACACTGCCATGTGAGAATATTTTGGTAATTTTATGATGATTTATGTATTTTTCATGATTTTTTAAAACAATTGATCAGTAAGTCACAAAATGAAACTCATTGTTTTTGTTGAAAATCTATTAAATCTAAAGACATTATCAAGTCTTTATGTTATTTGTAATATTCTGTTGATGTATAGATGATTGTTTGATAATCTCACTCATTAAATCTTCACGTTCTTTAATAAGGAAACAGTGGAATTCCATTGTAATCACGATTGAGAAGTCAGCCATGCCTCTGAAAGATATGTGTATAGGCTTTGCAGGTTTAATGACGTATCCTGAGTGTTACTTTCATTGCGCCGGTTGAAGTGAGCTGACGGGACGCCGGCGGGAGAACGTGTTTTTGGGGCGGGACCGCGTGAGGACTGGCGAAGTTGAGGGCGGGGCGGGTGGGCGACTGGCGCTGGGGGCTTGGAACCCGTTGATAACTGCTTGCAGTTCTAGTTAGGGTTCCAAGCCCAAAGGGCAGGGAACCCTATTGTTTTTCTACGGATTTTTCATTATTTATTATTAGGGTTCCAAGCCCAAAGGGCAGGGAACCCTATTGTTTTTCTACGGATTTTTCATTATTAGGGTTCCAAGCCCAAAGGGCAGGGAACCCTATTGTTTTTCTACGGATTTTTCATTATTAGGGTTCCAAGCCCAAAGGGCAGGGAACCCTATTGTTTTTCTACGGATTTTTCATTATTTATTATTTATTATTTATTATTATTATTCTTCTCCGCTGTGTCTGTATGGGCGCAAGAGCCTGAAATTGCCAGGGAAAATCTGACATGGCAGTCTGATAGAAAATCCTGACCGCTACTCAGATTCGAAAATTTGGACCCCGCGTCACCTAGGTGGCGCTATTGCGGAGGTCAACACGTTTTAGTTACTAGCTCCCAAACCGTAGGTCCTATAGTCAAAAACTTCATATGTCCATGATCCTTGGATGATTCTCCATCTTTTTTGTATTGGCCACGCCCATTTCCGCCTAACTAGATTTTTTGCTAGATCGCAAAAAACGCAAAACTTACTTTTAATCACCTATTCATCATTTTTTGTCGAATCAACTTCAAACTTCGTACATGTGATCTATGGACTAAGCTAAGTTGTTGTGATGAAGAAAAATGCAGAAATATTGAAAATTGGGCTAATGACACCATGTCAAAATCAGCGCGCTAGCTAGCACATGTGGTAATTGATGATATCTTCACCATTTCTCAAGATAAACTGATGAGACTCTAGACCCTTATGAAGTATGAGCGGTAAGCCCTATCTACCCCATTTTGTTTGGATTCACCAATAGGGGGCGCTAAAGAGTCAAAAAGTTTGTTTGAGCTAAACGGCTTGATGGATTTCCCCAGAACTTGGCACATATGTTAGTCATCGGACCCTTAAGCTACATTTTGAAAATGATTAAAAAGTGGGCGTGGCTTATAGGCTTTAAAATTTTTCGCCCTTTTACTCATGAAAAATATATATTCTAAACAGAAAATTACAATTCTTATCAGTCATAGTGACATCTACAATCACAGAAAATTTTTTGAATTTTGTCCAATAGGTGGCGCTGTGGTACCCCAAAAATATTTTTGGCATGTTTCTCCCCATTTTTTTCGTAAACAAACAAATGATCTCATCCAGTATGTTCATTGAGTCAGTCAAATTTAGATGAGTATTTTAAAAAGTGTTTTAAACTTATGCTAATTAGTAGAAATTTGCATAGTATGTCAAACGTACTTTCGTTAACTCCTCCCGGCCGTCAAACTCAATCACATCACAACTTTCCCTGACAAGAGAGGAGGAGCGGCTGACCAAAAGTTGTGAAGGGATTTTGGATAATTTGCTTATTTTTTTTTATATGATTTTTTAAAATAATTTTTTGGGAATGAAAAAGTTTTTTTAGCGTAACTTCAAAAGATTTTGACAATTTTCAAAGCTGTTCATAACAGCCATACCTAAGGTCAATTCAAGTGTATGTCCTGGTTTTCAACTTGATTAAACAATAGGGGGCGCTATAACTGGGAAGAAATTATACTGCTGAACTGGCTAAATGGATCTGCACGAAACTTAGTGGTTATCATCACTATAGAGTCTTAAGACCACAATATCAATATGGTAATGATTGATCAAAGTGGGCGTGGTTTATGATCATTTAAAATTTCAAATTTGAAAAATTTCCTAAAAATCACTATTTGCATGTAACAGGCTAAGATTTCCAGATTGTCTTAACTGGATAGGCTAGAGCTTAGGTCACGAAAGCCGCAGCTCCACGAAGAGGTGTGCGCTTTATATTTACGAAAATAAATTTTTAGGCTAGCAATTGTAGCGCAAATTCTGTTCTCACAATCTTCTTGTAATTTGCCAAAAAGTTCACTCTTAGGTGGTTTATGAAACAAAAAAAATGTCGTCTTGATTTGAGCTCCCCCTAGTGTTTAATTGTAGGACATATTTTTGTCTACAGCCACTAATGCAAATATTATTTTATTGTAAGTACAGTTTTACATTTATGACCCCATCAAAAATATGAGAAGAATTCTCACATCACAGAAGCAACCTGGGAATATTTTGAGATTTCTATACAAAAGCATAGATTTTTAATGAATTTTTAACTTTTTACCAGTTTTTCTGTATAGTTGGACAACAAAGTAATTAATATTTGTTTTAGAAAGCTTTTTAGGTATACAGTAAATATAAGCCATTTACAACATTCCACATGTACCTATGGTGATCTGAGATTTTTCTCCTAATTTTAGAAAGTAGCACTATTTTTTTATGAATATTTTAATTTTTGTTGTGACCTTTATAGTTATATTTCCCAATTTTTTCTTCAAAAAAGCTTTGAGTCTACTGATTTAAAAACAACATCATAGTATTCCGCATGTTAACACTGCCATGTGAGAATATTTTGGTAATTTTAGGATGATTTGTGTATTTTTCATGATTTTTTAAAACATTTGGTCAGTAAGTCACAAAATGAAACTCATAGTTTTTGTTGAAAATCTTTTAAATCTAAAGACATTATCAAGGATTTATGCTATTTGTAATATTCCGTTGATGTATAGATATTGTTTGATAATCTCACTCATTAAATCTTCACGTTCTTTAATAAGGAAACAGTGGAATTCCATTGTAACCACGATTGAGAAGTCAGCCATGCCTCTGAAAGATATGTGTATAGGCTTTGCCGGTTTAATGACGTATCCTGAGTGTTAGTTTCATTGCGCCGGTTGAAGTGAGCTGACGGGACGCCGGCGGGAGAACGTGTTTTTGGGGCTGGACCGCGTGAGGACTGGCGAAGTTGAGGGCGGGGCGGGTGGGCGACTGGCGCTGGGGGCTTGGAACCCGTTGATAACTGCTTGCAGTTCTAGTTATTTATTATTCTTCTCCGCTACGTTTGTATGGGGGCAGGAGCCAGAAATTGCCAGGAAAAATCTGACATGGCAGTCTGATACAAAATCCTGACCGCTACTCAGATTCGAAAATTTGGACCCCGCGTCACCTAGGTGGCGCTATTGCGGAGGTCAACACGTTTCAGCTACTAGCTCCCAAACCGTAGGTCCTACAGTCATAAACTTTATATGTACATGATCCTTGGGTGATTCTCCATCTTTTTTGTATTGGCCACGCCCATTTCCGCCTAACTAGATTTTTTGCTAGATCGCAAAAAACTCAAAACTTACTTTTAATCACCTATTCGTCATTTTTCGTCGAATCAACTTCAAACATCGTACATATGATCTATGGACTAAGATAAGTTGTGGTGATGAAGAAAAAGGCAGAAATATTGAAAATTGGGCTAATGACACCATGTCAAAATCAGTGTGCTAGCTAGCACATGTGGTAATTGATGATATCTTCACCATTTCTCAAGATAAATTGATGAGACTCTACACCCTTATGAAGTATGAGCGGTAAGCCCTATCTACCCGATTTTGTGTGGATTCACCAATAGGGGGCGCTAAAGAGTCAAAAAGTTTGTTTCAGCTAAACGGCTTGATGGATTTCCACAGAACTTGGCACATATGTTAATCATCGGACCCTTAAGCTATATTTTGAAAATGATTAAAAAGTGGGCGTGGCTTATAGGCTATAAATAGGCTTTAAACGTTTTCGCCCATTTACTCCTGAAAAATACATATTCTATACAGAAAATTACAATTCATATCAGTCATAATGACATCTACAATCACAGAAAATTTTTTGAATTTTGTCCAATAGGTGGCGCTGTGGTACCCCAAAAATATTTTTGGCATGTTTCTCCCCATTACTTTCGTAAAAAAACAAATGATCTCATCCAGTATGTTCATTGAGTCAGTCAAATTTAGATGAGTATTTTAAAAAATGTTTTAAACTTATGCAAATTAGTAGAAATTTGCATAGTAAGTCCAACGTACTTTCGTTAACTCCTCCCGGCCGTCAAACTCAATCACATCACATCTTTCCCTGACAAGAGAGGAGGAGCGGCTGACCAAAAGATGTGAAGGGATTTTGGATAATTTGCTTATTTTTTTTAATATGATTTTTTTTTTAAATTTTGGAGAATGAAAAAGTTTTTTTAAAAGTAACTTCAAAAGATTTTGACATTTTTCAAAGCTGTTCATAACAGTCATACCTAAGGTCAATTCAAGTGTATGTCCTGGTTTTCAACTTGATTAAACAATAGGGGGCGCTATAACTGGGAAGAAATTATACTGCTGAACTGGCTAAATGGATCTGCACGAAACTTAGTGGTTGTCATCACTATAGAGTCTTAAGATTACATTATCAATATGGTAATGATTTATCAAAGTGGGCGTGGCTTATGATCATTTAAAATTTCAAATTTGAAAAATTTCCTAAAAATCATTATTTGCATGTAAGAGGCTAAGATTTCCAGATTGTGTTAGCTGGATAGGCTAGAGCTTATGTCACGAAAGCCGCAGCTCCATGTTGAGGTTTACGCTTTATATTTATGAAAATACATTTTTAGGCTAGCAATTGTAGCGCAAATTCTGTTCTCACAACCTTCTTGTAATTTGCTACAAAGTTCACTCTTAGGTGGTTTATGAAACAAAAAAAATGTCGTCTTGATATGAGCTCCCCCTTGTGTTTAATTTTAGGACATATTTTTGTCTACAGACACTAATGCAAATATTATTTTATTGTAAGTACAGTTTTACATTTATGACCCCAACAAAAATATAAGAAGAATTCTCACGTCACAGAGGCAACCTGGGAATATTTTGAGATTTCTGTACAAAAGCATAGATTTTTAATTAATTTTTAACTTTTTACCAGTTTTTCTGTATAGTTGGACAACAACGTAATTAATTTTTGTTAGAAAACTTTTTAGGTATACAGTAAATATAAGCCATTTACAACATTCCACACGTACCTATGGTGATCTGAGATTTTTCTCCTAATTATAGAAAGTAGCACTATATTTTTATGAATATTTAAATTTTTGTTGTGACCTTTATAGTTATATTTCCTAATTTTTCTTCAAAAAAGCTTTGAGTCAACTGATTTAAAAACAACATCATATTATTCCGCATGTTAACACTGCCATGTGAGAATATTTTGGTAATTTTATGATGATTTATGTATTTTTCATGATTTTTTAAAACAATTGATCAGTAAGTCACAAAATGAAACTCATTGTTTTTGTTGAAAATCTATTAAATCTAAAGACATTATCAAGTCTTTATGTTATTTGTAATATTCTGTTGATGTATAGATGATTGTTTGATAATCTCACTCATTAAATCTTCACGTTCTTTAATAAGGAAACAGTGGAATTCCATTGTAATCACGATTGAGAAGTCAGCCATGCCTCTGAAAGATATGTGTATAGGCTTTGCAGGTTTAATGACGTATCCTGAGTGTTACTTTCATTGCGCCGGTTGAAGTGAGCTGACGGGACGCCGGCGGGAGAACGTGTTTTTGGGGCGGGACCGCGTGAGGACTGGCGAAGTTGAGGGCGGGGCGGGTGGGCGACTGGCGCTGGGGGCTTGGAACCCGTTGATAACTGCTTGCAGTTCTAGTTATTTATTATTCTTCTCCGCTACGTTTGTATGGGGGCAGGAGCCAGAAATTGCCAGGAAAAATCTGACATGGCAGTCTGATACAAAATCCTGACCGCTACTCAGATTCGAAAATTTGGACCCCGCGTCACCTAGGTGGCGCTATTGCGGAGGTCAACACGTTTCAGCTACTAGCTCCCAAACCGTAGGTCCTACAGTCATAAACTTTATATGTACATGATCCTTGGGTGATTCTCCATCTTTTTTGTATTGGCCACGCCCATTTCCGCCTAACTAGATTTTTTGCTAGATCGCAAAAAACTCAAAACTTACTTTTAATCACCTATTCGTCATTTTTCGTCGAATCAACTTCAAACTTCGTACATATGATCTATGGACTAAGATAAGTTGTGGTGATGAAGAAAAAGGCAGAAATATTGAAAATTGGGCTAATGACACCATGTCAAAATCAGTGTGCTAGCTAGCACATGTGGTAATTGATGATATCTTCACCATTTCTCAAGATAAATTGATGAGACTCTACACCCTTATGAAGTATGAGCGGTAAGCCCTATCTACCCGATTTTGTGTGGATTCACCAATAGGGGGCGCTAAAGAGTCAAAAAGTTTGTTTCAGCTAAACGGCTTGATGGATTTCCACAGAACTTGGCACATATGTTAATCATCGGACCCTTAAGCTATATTTTGAAAATGATTAAAAAGTGGGCGTGGCTTATAGGCTATAAATAGGCTTTAAACGTTTTCGCCCATTTACTCCTGAAAAATACATATTCTATACAGAAAATTACAATTCATATCAGTCATAATGACATCTACAATCACAGAAAATTTTTTGAATTTTGTCCAATAGGTGGCGCTGTGGTACCCCAAAAATATTTTTGGCATGTTTCTCCCCATTACTTTCGTAAAAAAACAAATGATCTCATCCAGTATGTTCATTGAGTCAGTCAAATTTAGATGAGTATTTTAAAAAATGTTTTAAACTTATGCAAATTAGTAGAAATTTGCATAGTAAGTCCAACGTACTTTCGTTAACTCCTCCCGGCCGTCAAACTCAATCACATCACATCTTTCCCTGACAAGAGAGGAGGAGCGGCTGACCAAAAGATGTGAAGGGATTTTGGATAATTTGCTTATTTTTTTTAATATGATTTTTTTTTTTAAATTTTGGAGAATGAAAAAGTTTTTTTAGAGTAACTTCAAAAGATTTTGACATTTTTCAAAGCTGTTCATAACAGTCATACCTAAGGTCAATTCAAGTGTATGTCCTGGTTTTCAACTTGATTAAACAATAGGGGGCGCTATAACTGGGAAGAAATTATACTGCTGAACTGGCTAAATGGATCTGCACGAAACTTAGTGGTTGTCATCATTATAGAGTCTTAAGATTACATTATCAATATGGTAATGATTTATCAAAGTGGGCGTGGCTTATGATCATTTAAAATTTCAAATTTGAAAAATTTCCTAAAAATCATTATTTGCATGTAAGAGGCTAAGATTTCCAGATTGTGGTAGCTGGATAGGCTAGAGCTTATGTCACGAAAGCCGCAGCTCCATGTTGAGGTTTACGCTTTATATTTATGAAAATACATTTTTAGGCTAGCAATTGTAGCGCAAATTCTGTTCTCACAACCTTCTTGTAATTTGCTACAAAGTTCACTCTTAGGTGGTTTATGAAACAAAAAAAATGTCGTCTTGATATGAGCTCCCCCTTGTGTTTAATTTTAGGACATATTTTTGTCTACAGACACTAATGAAAATATTATTTTATTGTAAGTACAGTTTTACATTTATGACCCCAACAAAAATATAAGAAGAATTCTCACGTCACAGAGGCAACCTGGGAATATTTTGAGATTTCTGTACAAAAGCATAGATTTTTAATTAATTTTTAACTTTTTACCAGTTTTTCTGTATAGTTGGACAACAACGTAATTAATTTTTGTTAGAAAACTTTTTAGGTATACAGTAAATATAAGCCATTTACAACATTCCACACGTACCTATGGTGATCTGAGATTTTTCTCCTAATTATAGAAAGTAGCACTATTTTTTTATGAATATTTAAATTTTTGTTGTGACCTTTATAGTTATATTTCCTAATTTTTCTTCAAAAAAGCTTTGAGTCAACTGATTTAAAAACAACATCATATTATTCCGCATGTTAACACTGCCATGTGAGAATATTTTGGTAATTTTATGATGATTTATGTATTTTTCATGATTTCTTAAAACAATTGATCAGTAAGTCACAAAATGAAACTCATTGTTTTTGTTGAAAATCTATTAAATCTAAAGACATTATCAAGTCTTTATGTTATTTGTAATATTCTGTTGATGTATAGATGATTGTTTGATAATCTCACTCATTAAATCTTCACGTTCTTTAATAAGGAAACAGTGGAATTCCATTGTAATCACGATTGAGAAGTCAGCCATGCCTCTGAAAGATATGTGTATAGGCTTTGCAGGTTTAATGACGTATCCTGAGTGTTACTTTCATTGCGCCGGTTGAAGTGAGCTGACGGGACGCCGGCGGGAGAACGTGTTTTTGGGGCGGGACCGCGTGAGGACTGGCGAAGTTGAGGGCGGGGCGGGTGGGCGACTGGCGCTGGGGGCTTGGAACCCGTTGATAACTGCTTGCAGTTCTAGTTTATTATTTATTATTATTATTCTTCTCCGCTGTGTCTGTATGGGCGCAAGAGCCTGAAATTGCAAGGAAAAATCTGACATGGCAGTCTGATAGAAAATCCTGACCGCTACTCAGATTCGAAAATTTGGACCCCGGGTCACCTAGGTGGCGCTATTGCAGAGGTCAACACGTTTCAGCTACTAGCTCCCAAACCGTAGGTCCTACAGTCAAAAACTTTATATGCACATGATCCTTGATTGATTCTCCATCGTTTTTGTATTGGCCACGCCCATTTCCGCCTAACTAGATTTTTTGCTAGATCGCAAAAAATGCAAAACTTAGTTTTAATCACCTATTCGACATTTTTCGTCGAATCAACTTCAAACTTCGTACATGTGATCTATGGACTAGGCTAAGTTGTTGTGATGAAGAAAAATGCAGAAATATTGAAAATTGGGCTAATGACACCATGTCAAAATCAGTGCGCTAGCTAGCACATGTGTTAATTGATGATATCTTCACCATTTCTCAAAATAAATTGATGAGACTCTAGAACCTTACAAAGTATGAGCGGTAAGTCCTATCTACCCCATTTTGTTTGGATTCACCAATAGGGGGCGCTAAAGAGTCAAAAAGTTTGTTTCAGCTAAACGGCTTGATGGATTTCCACAGAACTTGGCACATATGTTAATCGTCGGACCCTTAAGCTATATTTTGAAAATGATTAAAAAGTGGGCGTGGCTTATAGGCTTTAAAAATTTTCGCCCTTTTACTCATGAAAAATACATATTCTATACAGAAAATTACAATTCATATCAGTCATCGTGACATCTACAATCACAGAAAATTTTTTGAATTTTGTCCAATAGGTGGCGCTCTGGTACCCCAAAAATATTTTTGGCATGTTTCTCCCCATTTCTTTTGTAAAAAAACAAATGATCTATTCCAATGTGTTCTTTGAGTCAGTCAAATTTAGATGAGTAATTTAAAAAATGTTTTAAACTTATGCAAATTAGTAGAAATTTGCATAGTAAGTCCAACGTACTTTCGTTAACTCCTCCCGGCCGTCAAACTCAATCACATCAAAACTTTCCCTGACAAGAGAGGAGGAGCGGCTGACCAAAAGATGTGAAGGGATTTTCGATAATTTGCTTATTTTTTTAAATATGATTTTTTTAAATAATTTTTTGGGAATGAAAAAGTTTTTTTAGCGTAACTTCAAGAGATTTTGACATTTTTCAAAGCTGTTCATAACAGTCATACCTAAGGTCAATTCAAGTGTATGTCCTGGTTTTCAACTTGATTAAACAATAGGGGGCGCTATAACTGGGAAGAAATTATACTGCTGAACCGGCTAAATGGATCGGCACGAAACTTAGTGGCTGTCATCACTATAAAGTCTTAAGACTACATTATCAATATGGTAATGATTGATCAAAGTGGGCGTGGTTTATGATCATTTAAAATTTCAAATTTGAAAAATTTCCTAAAAATCACTATTTGCATGTAAGAGGCTAAGATTTCCAGATTGTGTTAAATGAATAGGCTAGAGCTTATGTCACGAAAGCCGCAGCTCCACAAAGAGGTTTGCGCTTTATATTTACGAAAATACGTTTTTAGGCTAGCAATTGTAGCGCAAATTCTGTTCTCACAATCTTCTTGTAATTTGCCACAAAGTTCACTCTTAGGTGGGTTATGAAACAAAAAGAAATGTCGTCTTGATTTGAGCTCCCCCTAGTGTTTAATTATAGGACATATTTTTGTCTACAGCCACTAATGCAAGTATTATTTTATTGTAAGTACAGTTTTACATTTATGACCCCAACAAAAATATAAGAAGAATTCTCACATCACAGAGGCAACCTGGGAATATTTTGAGATTTCTGTACAAAAGTGTATATTTTTAATGAATTTTTAACTTTTTACCAGTTTTTCTGTATATTTGGACAACAACGTAATTAATTTTTGTTAGAAAGCTTTTTAGGTATACAGTAAATATAAGCCATTTATAACATCCCACATGTACCTATGGTGATCTGAGATTTTTCTCCTAATTTTAGAAAGTAGCACTATTTTTTTATGAATATTTTTATTTTTGTTGTGACCTTTATAGTTATATTTCCCAATTTTTCTTCAAAAAAGCTTTGAGTCTACTGATTTAAAAACAACATCATATTATTCCGCATGTTAACACTGCCATGTGAGAATATTTTGGTAATTTTAGGATGATTTATGTATTTTTCATGATTTTTTAAAACATTTGTTCAGTAAGTCACAAAATGAAACTCATAGTTTTTGTTGAAAATCTTTTAAATCTAAAGACATTATCAAGTGTTTATGTTATTGGTAATATTCTGTTGATGTATAGATCATTGTTTGATAACCTCACTCATTAAATCTTCACGTTCTTTAATAAGGAAACAGTGGAATTCCATTGTAATCACGATTGAGGAGTCAGCCATGCCTCTGAAAGATATGTGTATAGGCTTTGCAGGTTTAATGACGTATCCTGAGTGTTACTTTCATTGCGCCGGTTGAAGTGAGCTGACGAACGCCGGCGGGAGAACGTGTTTTTGGGGCGGGACCGCGTGAGGACTGGCGAAGTGGAGGGCGGGGCCGGGTAGGCGACTGGCGCTGGGGGCTTGGAACCCGTTGATAACTGCTTGCAGTTCTAGTTATTCATTATTCTTCTCCGCTACGTCTGTATGGGGGCAGGAGCCAGAAATTGCCAGGAAAAATCTGACATGGCAGTCTGATACAAAATCCTGACCGCTACTCAGATTCGAAAATTTGGACCCCGAGTCACCTAGGTGGCGCTATTGCGGAGGTGAATACGTTTCAGCTACTAGCTCCCAAACCATAGGTCCTACAGTCAAAAACTTTATATGTACATGATCCTTGGATAATTCTGCACGTCGTTTGTATTGGCCACGCCCATTTCCGCCTAATTAGATTTTTTGCTAGATCGCAAAAAACGCAAAACTTACTTTTAATCACCTATTCGTCATTTTTCGTCGAATCAACTTCAAACTTCGTACATGTGATCTATGGACTAAGGTAAGTTGTTGTGGTGAAGAAAAATGCAGAAATATTGAAAATTGGGCTAATGACACCATGTCAAAATCAGTGCGCTAGCTAGCACATGTGGTAATTGATGATATCTTGACCATTTCTCAAGATAAATTGATGAGACTCTAGACCCTTATGAAGTATGAGCGGTAAGCCCTATCTACCCGATTTTGTTTGCATTCATCAATAGGGGGCGCTAAAGAGTCAAAAAGTTTGTTTCAGCTAAACGGCTTGATGGATTTCCACAGAACTTGGCACATATGTTAATCATTGGACCCTTAAGCTATATTTCGAAAATGATTTAAAAGTGGGCGTGGCTTATAGGCTTTAAAAATTTTCGCCCTTTTACTCATGAAAAATACATATTCTATACAGAAAATTACAATTCATATCAGTCATAGCGACATCTACAATCACAGAATTTTTTTTGAAATTTGTCCAATAGGTGGCGCTGTGGTACCCCAAAAATATTTTTGGCATGTTTCTCCCCATTTCTTTCGTTAAAAAACAAATGATCTCATCCAGTGTGTTCATTGAGTCAGTCAAATTTAGATGAGTATTTTAAAAAATGTTTTAAACTTATGCAAATTAGTAGAAATTTGCATAGTAAGTCCAACGTACTTTCGTTAACTCCTCCCGGCCGTCAAACTCAATCACATCACAACTTTCCCTGACAAGAGAGGAGGAGCGGCTGACCAAAAGATGTGAAGGGATTTTGGATAATTTCTTATTTTTTTTTAATATGATTTTTTAAAATAATTTTTTGGGAATGAAAAAGTTTTATTAGCGTAACTTCAAAAGATTTTGACATTTTTCAAAGCTGTTCATAACAGTCATACCTAAGGTCAATTCAAGTGTATGTCCTGGTTTTCAACTTTATTAAACAATAGGGGGCGCTATAACTGGGAAGAAATTATACTGCTGAACCGGCTAAATGGATCTGCACGAAACTTAGTGGCTGTCATCACTATAGAGTCTTAAGACTACATTATCAATATGGTAATGATTGATCAAAGTGGGCGTGGTTTATGATCATTTCAAATTTCAAATTTGAAAAATTTCCTAAAAATCACTATTTGCATGTAAGAGGCTAAGATTTCCAGAATGTGTTAACTGTATAGGCTAGAGCTTATGTCACGAAAGCCGCAGCTCCACAAATAGGTTTGCGCTTTATATTTACAAAAATACATTTTTAGGCTAGCAATTGTAGCGCAAATTCTGTTCTGACAATCTTCTTGTAATTTGCCACAAAGTTCACTCTTAGGTGGTTTATGAAACAAAAAAAATGTCGTCTTGATTTGAGCTCCCCCTAGTGTTTAATTATAGGACATATTTTTGTCTACAGCCACTAATGCAAATATTATTTTATTGTAAGTACAGTTTTACATTTATGACCCCAACAAAAATATAAGAAGAATTCTCACGTCACAGAGGCAACCTGGGAATATTTTGAGATTTCTGTACAAAAGCATAAATTTTTAATGAATTTTTAACTTTTTACCAGTTTTTCTGTATAGTTGGACAACAACGTAATTAATTTTTGTCAGAAAGCTTTTCAGGTATACAGTAAATATAAGCCATTTACAACATTCCACATGTACCTATGGTGATCTGAGATTTTTCTCCTAATTTTAGAAAGTAGCACTATTTTTTTATGAATATTTTAATTTTTGTTGTGACCTTTATAGTTATATTTCCCAATTTTTCTTCAAAAAAGCTTTGAGTCTACTGATTTAAAAACAACATCATATTATTCCGCATGTTAACACTGCCATGTGAGAATATTTTGGTAATTTTAGGATGATTTATGTATTTTTCATGATTTTTTAAAACATTTGGTCAGTAAGTTACAAAATGAAGCTCATAGTTTTTGTTGAAAATCTTTTAAATCTAAAGACATTATCAAGTATTTATGTTATTTGTAATATTCTGTTGATGTATAGATCATTGTTTGATAATCTCACTCATTAAATCTTCACGTTCTTTAATAAGGAAACAGTGGAATTCCATTGTAATCACGATTGAGAAGTCAGCCATGCCTCTGAAAGATATGTGTATAGGCTTCGCAGGTTTAATGACATATCCTGAGTGTTACTTTCATTGCGCCGGTTGAAGTGAGCTGACGGGACGCCGGAAGGAGAACGTGTTTTTGGGGCGGGACCGCGGGAGGACTGGCGAAGTTGAGGGCGGGGCGGGTGGGCGACTGGCGCTGGTGGCTTGGAACCCGTTGATAACTGCTTGCAGTTCTAGTAGTCCTTGTTTTCATGCAGTGTTTAGCTAAAATTAAAGGGACTATAAGCAGTTTGACATTTTTATGTTCGCGATTGCCCCTCAGGCTACACGCGTAACTGCAGCTTCAATAGTAAGCTCGTGCATGAGGCACACATGCTGTACGTGCACACTCTTGAACAGAAACAACAGCTGAGTCAGTCCCGTATCGATGCAATTTGCAGCTGAGGGTGTCTCTATCTATCTATACATCAGTAGGAGACAGCTGAGGGTTACTGTCTGAGGCACAGGATAGAACAAAGCAAAGGTGTGAATGTCCAGAGCTATGGACAAACATGGACATTTCATGTTTGCTGGTTTTTTGGTCTTACATGTGTGTATGGTCTTGCTACTGGAGGCAGAAGGCCACATGAGGTTTCCATGACAACTCAGTGCAACCAAGCGTGCAATGACAGCTGTTTTTCCAAACCCCATGTTGCCAGTTATCACCACCCCCCTGTTAGTCTCAGGGTCGTCACTGCAAAGGCAGGCATCCAACTCCTGGAATAGCCACTCCCTCCCAGTAAACATCCAGTCAGCCAAGAGGCCAGGAATTTCAAACTGGAGTGGCTTCAGGTTGATGGTGGAACTGAAACAGGCTGCAAGAGGAGAGAGAGAAAACTTTAATTTCACACAGTGTGGTTTTAAAAAGTGTGTGTTTAGGACTGTGAGAGTTTTGTTTTCACCCCTGTTATGCTGACTGCGACTCCCAGAATCCTGCTTGAGCATCCCAAGGGATGTCTTTGAGAGAACGTGTCTCTGTTGTTCATCCAGGTATGCCAGGTCTTCGATGTGGGCTGAACTAGTAGCTGGATGGAGAGGGTACAGGTTAGGCGAGAGCAGATTAATCAATCCAAATGCAATTGCAGATGTTCTTCACAGCAAAGATCAAGGAGAAATAGAAGGCAAATTGGGTCATACACAATATGCATGATCATAAACATAAAAATAATAGATATTAAATAGCATCTACAAAAGAGCGCAACAACAACTAGTGTAACCTCTATTTCACATTGGAAGCATCAGTGGCGCAGAATGGCAGCGGATTGGTTTACTCGCAAGTTTGAATAAGATCCAGTGCACACTGGGAGATTCTTGGCTGCAGAACGGCTTCTTCGCTGGACTCCTCGCTGGACTATTTGCTGGACTCCTCGCTGGACTCTTCTCTGGACTCTTCGCTGGACTCCTCGCTGGACTCTTTGCTGGACTCTTTGCTGGACTCTTTGCTGGATTATTCGCTGGACTATTCGCTGGACTCCTCGCTGGACTCTTCGCTGGACTCTTCGCTGGACTCCTCGCTGGACTCTTTGCTGGACTCTTTGCTGGACTCTTTGCTGGATTATTCGCTGGACTATTCGCTGGACTCCTCGTCGGACTCTTGGCCGGACTCTTCGCTGGACTCTTCGCTGGACTCCTCGCTGGACTCCTCGCTGGACTCTTCGCTGGACTCCTCGCTGGACTCTTTGCTGGATTATTCGCTGGACTATTCGCTGGACTCCTCATCGGACTCCTCACTGGACTCTTCGCTGGACTCTTCGCTGGACTCCTCGCTGGACTCTTTGCTGGACTCTTTGCTGGATTATTCGCTGGACTCTTCGCTGGACTCTTCGCTGGACTCTTCTCTGGACTCTTCGCTGGACTCTTCGCTGGACTCCTTGCTGGACTCCTTGCTGGACTCATCGCTGGACTCCTTGCTGGACTCTTCGCTGGACTCCTCGCTGGACTCTTCGCTGGACTCGCAAGATCACAAGATCCCTCGAGACTTCAAAGGTCACGGATTGTTTATGCAGTTTGCCATTAAACGAAAAAGAAGGAAATCATGTTTGATATTGAAGTTGTTCCTCTCCACTGACAGGATTAAGTAAGTAAGAAAATTTTATTTATATTGCACTCATCACAGACATAGAATCACAAAGTGCTTCACATAGATCAAAACAAAATAAAACATAAAATCATGATGTTAAAACAGAAACAGAATAAAATCTGAAAAATAAAGTCATAAAATTATAAAATACCACAAAACAGATGAAAAATGATTACAAATTTGAGTTAAAAATAAGAAAACAAAAGACTTCAATAAAAGCAGCTATAAATAAAAGGATCTTCAGCTGTTATTAAAAGTGTTCAGACTGTCAATGCTATGTAAGGATAAAGGAAGATCATTCCAAAGTCGGGGTGCAACAGTCTGGAAGGAGCGATCACCTTGACTTTTATATCTGGCCTTTGGAACATCTAGAAGGTTCTGGTGTGTGGACCTGAGGACTCCGGTTGGAGCATAAGGCTTTAACAGTTCAGTAACATAGGGAGCTTAAGTCTCCTCCCTTTCCGGTCGGCTCATGGGTCCCCCGGAAGAACTGACGATACTCAGTTATATCTATCCATTAACCCTCATGAACCTAATCGGTTAGGTAGATTACAGGCTTGTCTTGAAGACATAAAAAATTGGATGACTCTAAACTTTCTGCTTTTAAATCGAGACAATACTGAAGTTCTCATCTTTGGACCTGAAACCCAGAAAAGGAAATTGCTTAGCCAATCGCCTGACCTTAATGGCATTACATTAATCTCTAAGAACAAAGTAAGGAACCTTGGTGTTATCTTTGACCAGGACATGTCATTCAAATCCCAGGTTAAACAGATTTGTAGGATTTCCTTTTTCCACCTTCGGAATATTGCTAAGATTAGAAGCATCCTTTCCAGGAGTGATGCTGAAAAACTAGTTCATGCATTTATTACAGCAAGACTGGATTACTGTAATTCATTACTCTCAGGAAGTCCACAGAATGTAGTTAAAAAACTTCAGCTTGTCCAAAATGCTGCAGCTAGAGTTCTGATGAGAATTAAAAAGAGAGATCATATCTCTCCTGTCTTAGCTTCCCTACATTGGCTACCTGTTAAATTCAGAATAGATTTTAAGATCCTTCTTCTCACATATAAAGCCCTTAATAATCAATCTCCATCATACATCAGTGACCTGATTGTTCCATACGTTCCTAACCGAGCACTTCGCTCTCAGACTGCAGGTTTACTGGTGGATCCAAGAATATCTAAACTTAGGATGGGAGGCAGATATTTTAGTTATCAGGCTCCTCTCCTGTGGAACCAGCTCACAGCTTTAGTCCGTGAGGCAGACACCTTGTCTACTTTTAAGACAAGGCTAAAACATTTTTATTTGATAGGGCCTATGGTTAAAATCTGATGTTAGCCTAGATCTGGACAAGTGGGGGAGTAGAGGGAGGTGGAGTGTACAGTCGGTAAAGACGGCTCTCCCTTGCCCTGCCTCCAACATGCCTCCATCTAAATAGGATAGATTATCCAGAGTTATCTCTGTAGTTATGCTGCTATAGGCTTAGACTGCTGAAGGATACACTGACCACTTTCCACACTCGACTACTTTCTTCTACAATCTGCTCTTTAACTGTATTATTTCCTGCTATTTCAGCTGTTAACTTTATTTTTTCTCCAAGTGTTTTTCTCCCCAGAAGAAGCTACAACGATGTTCAGCTGAGCTGTGGTGGCCTCATGGAGGGGGCCATCGGCTAGCACACTGCTGCTAATCACTTAAACATTCTCCCTCTCCTGATAATAACTTTTTACTCTCTTTGACATTGGATGTGCTACTACTAGTTTACCCGTTCAATTATAGATTCACTAGGATAAATACAATAAAGTTTATCTCTCACCAAATAGAATATTTACTAAGAAATCACAATATAACCATAGAAACACTACTCATGTGTGTGTGTGTGTGTGTGTGTGTGTGTGTGTGTGTGTGTGTGTGTGTGTGTGTGTGTGTGTGAGTGTGTGTGAGTGTGTGTGTGTGTGAGTGTGTGTGTGTGTGTGTGTGTGTGTGTGTGTGTGTGTGTGTGTGTGTGTGTGTGTGTGTGTGTGTGTGTGTGTGTGTGTCTTCTCCATCCCCAGTGAGTCGTGGAGGATGGCTGCTTATTCTGAGCCAGGATCCTCTGGAGGTTTCTTCCTGTTAAAAGGGAGTTTTCCTCTCCACTGTCGCTGCATGCTTGCTTAGTATGAGGACTGTTGTAAAGACTCTGACACTAGTCAGTGACTCGATGCGACCTGCTGGGTTCCTTATATAGGAAACTTTTTACTGATTGGCTTAATGAACTGACCTGTGTTGGATTGTTTACTTTGTGAAGTGCCTTGAGACGACTCTTGTTAAGATCCTCGTTCCCACATATAAAGCTCTTAATAACTATGGTCCATCATACATCAGTGATCTGATTGTTCCATATGTTTCTAAGAGAGCACTTCCCTCTCAGATATATTTCATTGAAGTGTACAAAGTGTCCGTCTTGCTGCAACGTCTCCGTAAGAAATAAATAAATAGTCCAACTTTTCTCTGGTGAACAGCTCATTTAAAATGAAGGATTTGTTTGAGATGGAGCGGGCGTTTAACAGGGCACCCTGAACTGAATCCTGGAGAACATTTGTCTTCTTAATCTGTTGGAGAGCGATGGGTCGTAAACATCTGGTGTTCTGGGTTCTCCGGCCATGAATGCAGGTTATGTCTTTGCTGGTTGATAAATGAACTGGAATAGGGAAACTCTTGGGTTTGTCAGCAGAAGACAACATTTTGGTGATTGTGACCTTTGGAAGACACACAGAAGACTGTTGCATCGTGGGAAGACTGTAGGGAGTGATGTTATTTGTGGTGGGGGTGTGAGAGATGGCCAAAGAAGGTGAAGATGGCTGGGATGCAAACCAACATGTCTGTGGAAGGGAATCCACCACAGATGTATATCTATGGGACTGCACAGCATACCGGATGTTAGCGGTTAGCATGCTAGAGCTATGTTGGTTAGGGTGAATACCATCTCGTCTGAAAAAGGAGAAACGGTTCCAAAACAGGTTAAAATTATCGATGAAACCAAAACTGTGGGACCTGCAAGCAGGCTGAAGCCAGGAGTAGAGAGAGAGCAGACGGCTAAAACGTCCATATCCACGAGAAACTGTGGGGATCGGGCCGGAGATGAAAACAGACATTCTGCTGCTCTTCAGAATGTCAAAGAGATGGTTCACATGCTGTTGAGTGATGACGGACTCCCGGCGTGTGACATCGTTTGATTCCACATGAATGATCACTCTTTTAACTGAAGCTGGGATGGAGTAGAGCAGACCAGGAAGTTTATCCAGGAGAGCAGGTATGGTGTCTGATGGAAAACATCTCGTCATGACGTTAAAAAAGAATCACCTACCAGCAAAGTGGTTGGTGGAAACAGTGGATGAGGCGTAGAGGACTCCTGATTTGTGTTCCCATGGAGTAGTGGAGGATTCTGGGTTTGGGTTCCGGTGGTGCCGGGGAACTGGAGGGTTTGCCGTGGAGGAGCTCACCTCCTGACCCAGGGCAGGTGGTTCAGCGGTCCAGAATTTTGCGTTGGGCATAAGAGGTTGAGGTCTGGGGGGAAGAGACTGTGGAGGTTGCTTCTCCCGGAGGCTCCTGCTGGATGTCATCAGATGGTTCAGAAGGAGGAGGGCGCCTGGAGGTATCAGCTGGTTGTTCCAGGTCAGGTGGGGGGATGGGATCAACTACAGGGGCTCTCCCACGGCCACGTACCACAACCTCTGACCAAGGTGAAAATGGGTCAGGAGTAGAGCTGGAAGTTGGTAGTCGTGGTGCAGCAGGATCACAAGCAACGGTGACTTGGAGTAGAGAGTTCTACACGGATGTTTTATCTTCAAACTGACTGGCAATAGTCAGTACAGGGGTACAAGATCTCAAACTATCCAGCAGCATTTCCTTCTTTTGCTGTTCAGCTGAGTCGTGTGTGTGTGTGTGTGTGTGTGTGTGTGTGTGTGTGTGTGTGTGTGTGTGTGTGTGTGTGTGTGTGTGTGTGTGTGTTAGCAGCTCAAGTATCTGATGGAGAATCTCAGAGCTGCTGGTGGTGCCACTGCCGCAGCACTGCCCTCTAGGTCAGCCAGGAAACACCTCCTTTTGGCACATTTTTCAAACAGGAAGTGTGAGAGGAGTAAAGGCTTCTTTAGTAATAATTATAATGCATTGAACTTATATAGCGCTTTTCTAGACACCCAAAGACGCTTTCACACACTCTCACATTCAAACACTGCTAGTAATGGTAAGCTACTTGTAGCCACAGCCGCCCTGGGGAGGTCTGACAGAGGCGAGGCTGCCATTTGGCGCCGTCGGCCCCTCTGACCACCACTAACACAGGCAAGTTTGGGTGAAGTGTCTTGCCCAAGGACACAACAGCAGGATACCCCTGGCGGGAGCTGGAATCGAACCCATGACCCTCCGATCATGAGGCAACCCGCTCAACCACCTGAGCTACTGCTTTGGTACGTTCTTGCTGTGTCTGATTTCTAATACCATTTTTGGTTATTTTTTAAAACAGAAAAGGTTTCTTTTTACCTTGCTGACAGTTTCGTTGGCGGCTGCAGGACAAAAATACATACAAAATACTTTAAAAAGACCCAACAGAAAGCATTAAAAAATATGAAAAATGGGCAAAATAACAGAAAAAATGTACAAACACTGGATTCCTACAGCAAACATAATACCAAGAATCTACAGAACTCCAAAAATGCACAAACGAAACACCCCACTTAGACCAATAGCTGACAGCATAGGTACACCAATATACAACATGGTTAGAGATATCAGCAGAATCATCAGCTCGTTATTAGGCAACACAGACCAACACTGCAAAAATAGCATAGAACTGGCAAAATAACTAAAGGAGATTACAATAGAAGACAACGACATACTCATCTCACATGACGTCACATCCCTGTTCACAAAAACACCAACCCAAAAAAACCATAGACATAGTAGTTAACAGAATCAGACAGGACAAGACTTTACCCAAAAGGACAAACCTCAGCAGATGACATAGCACAACTGATAGCACTGGTAGCTAACTCCACTTACTTCACATACGACAACACAATATACAAACAACTGGAAGGCTTCGCCATGGGTAACCCGTTACCTGTCACCCTGTGCCAGGTTTTCATGGAAGGCCTAGAGCAAAAAGCCATAACCACTGCCCCCCCCCCCCCCCCCCCCCCCCCCCAACTGCTAAATAAAACTATGGAAACGCTACTTAGACGTAGAAATCATACCAAAAGGACCAACAGAAACACTAACACAACACTTGAATAACATGGACAACACAGGCAACATAAAGTTCACTTATGAGTCAGAAACAGAAGGCAGCATAGCTTTTATGGACATGAAAATCACCAGGCAGACCGACGGGACCCTAAACATAAGCACATATAGGAAACCAACACACACAGACCAATATCTATTATGGACATCAGAACACCCCACCATACACAAAATGTCAGTAATCAGAACATTATATCACCGAGCAAACATGGTAACAGAAGAAAGAGACCGTAAACAAGAGGACAAACACATACAACACGCTTTAAAGACCTACGGATACCCGACATGGGCAATAAACTAAGGACAACAACAAACAACACCAGAGAGAAAAGAACAACCTAAGCAAAGAACCAGAAACCCAGAGACATAAGAACCAAAACCAGTGATAACCCTACCATACATCAAAGGCATAACAGAAAAAATAAGAGCAACAATGAAAAAACACAACATAAACACACCAACAAAACCATACACAACAGTTAGAAACAGACTAGTGCACCCAAAAGACAAAATATCAGCTGTACTTAAATGTGGAGTCATTTACGAAATCCCATGCAAACTCTGCAATAAAACATAGATAGGAGAAACCGGACGCCAACTCAACACACGAACAATAGAACATAGAAAGGAGTGTGAGAAAGAAACAAGTCAAACACACAAGAGCAGCAAAACAAGAAGCAGAAAGCACAATAAAGAAGTCAGCCGTAACAGATCACTGCACAAGAGAAAACCATATAATGGACTGGGACAACACAAGGATCATAAACACCGAACAACAGAAATACAAAAGATGGATAAAAGAAGCAATCGAGATAAGGAGACGTGGATGTGGGACCATGAACAGAGACGATGGAGTTACTCGTTGGATCGCACTTGGGACTGTATCGTCGTAGAGGGGAGAGCGGGCAGCAGAGGGCGACAACGTCCTCTGCTGCCCGCGGATAAACGGAGAAGGAAGTGAGTAGGCCACCACAGCGTCAGCTCTGAGGATGTTTACAGCCACTAAACGAAACGGTTAGCAAGGTAAAGAGAAACCTTTTCTGTGTTTTAAAAAAGAACCAAAAATGGAAGGAGTAAAGGCTATTTTATGCATCAGTGCAGAGACGTGCAACACCATTATCCGTTGTTGCAAGGGCTCTCTAACAGGCTTGCACGGACGGAGTAGAGCCCACTTTTCTAAGTATTCATCAAAAGAAACGAAGACTGCAAGCCCTTGATTGGTCACGACAGTGCTTCCGTTCACTTTGTCAACAGCGCTGCCATTCCCCCTCAAGAAAAAATGTGCGTGTGTGTTTGTTTGGCACAGAAAGTTAATAACTTCCTTCTTGTTTGTAAGTGCTAGCGGCATCATAAAACATGAGGAAAGCATGAGCTGCATGGATTTTAGAGGAATTCTCTGAACTGTGCCCTCAGAGTACATCTCTGTGGAGATCAGGACATCCAGGTGTGTTTGTGCTGCCAACATCCAGTAATTCTGACACAAGTAGGTAAAACCGGAGTTGTTGGGCAGGCCTTGTCTCTGTCAGTGTGCCCCGACCTAGCAGTGGCTCATCTAAGCTCGTCCCCACCAGGGTGTGAATGTGTGTGTGAATGTGTGGATGACTGAATGTGTTGTGAATTGCCTTGGGGGGATTATAGAACCCCAAGAAGGCGCCATACAAATACCGGCCATTTACCATTTCATCTAAACTCAGACCAGGACCATCAATCACCAGGAAACTGCAGCGAGTTGAACATCCTGTTAGCTTTAAACTAAGACTGCTTTTTAAAAAGGCTTTTCCTTCCTAACAGGAAGGTGTGTGTGTGTGTGTGCATGCGTGTGTGTGTGTGTGTGTGTGTGTGTGTGTGTGTGTGTGTGTGTGTGTGTGTGTGTGTGTGTGTGTGTGTGTGTGTGTGTGTGTGTGTGTGTATACAGGATATGATACACACTTCTTACCAGCAACAGAGTTTGGACGGGGAATCAGGTTGATGGAGTGGGTTGGGCTAGATGAGTGGGTGGGGCCAGGGCCTTGGTCTGGGTGGAGTCTGCTCAGAATGTAGGTGGACATGTTTTCCTCTGTCCTGTACAGCAAGCTCTCATTCACACGCCACCCTACAGTCACACAGGAAGATGAAGTGGAAGAAACCACTGGCCTGACTTCCTGCTGCCAGACGTCAACGTTGCTGCCCTGGTAACCATCACCATGGTAACCGTGGTACCGTGCAACATCCTCCCTCTCTGCAGCAGACTCAGCAGAACAGCTAGTTAGTGTGGCTGAAAGGAAACATGGAGAATAGGAGAAGATGTGACAAGTTAAAGTTAAAGGGGCGTTAAGGAAGTTTGACAGCCAAAACATGTATAGAAATAATAAATGTCTTCTTCATACATTCTCCTGCAATGCCCTGGTCCTGTAGAATGAGCCCTGGCATTTTTACTGTGATTGCCTGTTTTTCTGTAAAATCACAGAAAAAGAGATGCTCGGGTCGAGCAGGCTGCTTCATGCGCGTTCACGCTCAGGCATAGCCCGTAGCATTTGCTATCAGTAGCTTTAGTCTTTGTCGCTGTTCCTAATGCCTAGTGATGAACCTAGCTACATTTCTGAGGACCTTATAGCTACTTTCTTCTAGAAATTCCCTGGAAATTAGCAACAAAATAGCCATTTTCGCTCCAAACTGGTCTTTGAACGTTGTTTCAGCTGTCATCAACGATACAAGAGCTAAAGACACAAAAGACATTACTGGTGCTTTAGCTCATCTGAAAAGAAGATGGCCTCCCGTGTGGAAGATCCAGGTTCAAATCTAGAGGTGAACAAAGTTTATTTAGAGTTTATTTTTTACATTAATGATATATTTTTTACAGTAAGATGCCCAAACTTTTATTTGAGACTCGCCGAACGGCATTGAATTCACAGATAAAAAGATGTGGGTTCAACTTTCATTTTGGAACAATTTTTCAAGCAAGGGAATGGAATGATCTGAGCATGCAGGAGGACTGACCCATCATAAACCTTTGTCGGCTGTGCTGAAGAGAAAGGTACAGAACCAAATTATTTCATTAATTAGCTGTGCGCTCTCCTGTCCTCTGTCCTCTGGGCCACACACACACACACACACACACACACACACACACACACACACACACACACACACACACACACACACACACACACACACACACAGAGAGAGAGCTGACTGTCTCAGCTGTTATTTTCGTTAAGGAGTGTGCACGTACAGCATGCGCGCCTCGTGCATGAGCCTGCTATTGAAGCTGCCGTTACGCTTTTTGCCTGAGGGGGCAATCACGAGCATAAAAATTCAAAACTCCGTAAAGTCCCTTTAAAGTCAAGAACAGCTGGTTCCACAGCCAAACCAGTTCGTACTAAAAAGAGAACTCCACCTAACCAATGCTGGTCCTGAAACCACAGGCAGCCGTGTTTGTCCACACATCTGGTAAAGTCCGTTAACACCTCAACCCAGAGGTGGGAAACTAGCACCCAACTAGGAGCCGGGGCACTATTACCAGCAGATCCTTATGAAGATGCTAAATTCCAGCATTTAAACAACACCTCAAAGTAAGAGCAGGTTTAGGTTTTGTGAGCCATGCATATCACTCGTACTTCTCCGCTGCTCTTAAGAACAGTTAAAACATGAATGTGCAGGTAAAAAAGGGAGGACATCCACCTATGATTCCACTGTCTCTGCTCTCCAGCGTGGAGGTGGGGGAGGTGACACAAGCATGGCTGTTATTGTTGCCCTCCCCCTCAGCAGGAGGCTGCAGCGTGGAGCAGGGGGAGGTGTTGCTGCTTGCCAGACTGGAGGATGGGGAGATCCTCTGAGGGGAAGTCAAGGACACATTTAGTTTGTTTTCAACCAAAAGGGCCTGATTTATTCATATGTGACATCCTTTTAAGCTCTAAAACGAAGTTTACATAAAACAGCAGCAGCACTGGCACTGCTTCTGCATATAACTTTCTTCAAAGACAACGTGAGTGTACAGATTGACAAGATACCTGACCATATTCTTGACCATGGCCGAGAAGGTCTGGCTCTCCTCCGGTGACCCTCTCCCCCAGTAGGAAACCCAGCCTGGTCATCAGAGCATCAGCTGCTTCATCTGCTGATGGGGGTGGTCCTAAATCCTCACCCTCGTCTAAAATAAAAAGAGAGGAGACAACACAGGTTTGTTCATCCTCACAAACACAAACACATTCATCCTCCACTCTCCCACCAATCAGCTTCATGTCCTCCTTTCTCTCCATCCACAAATCTTCTCTTTGGTCTTCCTTTAGGTCTCCAACCTAAGCATCTTTCTACTGACTTCTCCACTATCCCTCCTAGATAGATAGATAGATAGATAGATAGATAGATAGATAGATAGATAGATAGATAGATAGATAGATAGATAGATAGATAGATAGATAGATAGATAGATAGATAGATAGATAGATAGATAGATAGATAGATAGATAGATAGATAGATAGATAGATAGATAGATAGATAGATAGATAGATAGATAGATAGATAGATGATAGATAGATGATAGATAGATAGATAGATAGATAGATGATAGATAATAGATGATAGATGATAGATAATAGATAATAGATGATAGATGATAGATAATAGATGATGGATAGATAGATAGATAGATGATAGATAGATAGATAGATAGATAGATAGATAGATAGATAGATAGATAGATAGATAGATAGATAGATAGATAGATAGATAGATAGATAGATAGATAGATAGATAGATAGATAGATAGATAGATAGATAGATAGATAGATAGATAGATAGATAGATAGATAGATAGATAGATAGATAGATAGATAGATAGATAGATAGACAGGTAGGTAGGTTCACCATCATGACCCAAACCTGTCAGAAGCTGCATCAATCCCCTGACTAAGAGCAGGGAGGCTCCGTCTGTAATTACAGACAGAAACTGCTGGACAAAACACACACACGCACACACACACTTGCACACATACACACACACACACACACACACACACACACACACACACACACACACACACACACACACACACACACACACACAATTTCTTTGTGGTTCTCTAGCTTTTCAGAATTCCTCTCCGTGTGTGCGTACATGCATGTGTGCACATGAGTGTGGGCGAGTGTACGTGCACATGCGTGTGCGTGTGTGTGTGTGGTCAGCCAAATAGTGGGTTGTTGAGCTGTTTTTAGATGAAAAAGAATAGCTCAGAAACAGAAAGTGTTTTTTTTCTGGTGTCGACTCTCTCCTCTTCCGTCAGTCTCCTCCTCTCCTTCGTTCATTCACTTTCATTCTTTTATTTTGTTTATTATTCATCTTCTAAAGATTTCTTTGTCATCTGTCCTTTCTTCCTCCCTTGGTCTGAGGACCATTGTTCTTGCTGGTTTTTTGGTTTTCATGATTCAGGTATGCGTCTGATGCCGTGTCCTGCTCCGACTCTGATACCACGGAACAACACCTTTCTATGGCGTTGCAGTGAGAGACAACAGCACTTGACTCGAGTAACCACACACGACTAGTCCATTAGTCATGGCTGACCACTCCTCCGAAAGCAGTAGGATGTTTAACTGCATCTAGCTAACGGCCCCCGCGTGGGAGCGCCAGCAGGGCATTCTTTGGTCGTTCCTTCTGGAGCGTCAGAACTAAAGAAGCCTCCTTTACTAGATTCTCATCTGGATCATATAAAAACATTTCATTACCACATCAGACTAAACAACTAGGAATTCACTGGTGTCAAGCCAGCCTCCAGTTTGTTTTCTGTTCCCCGTCTATTCAAGTTATTACGGGAATGGATGTGGAAACCGGATTTCAAAATAAAATTCAACTTCGAGTGAATTATCAGATATTTCAAGAACATAACAAATAATTTAGGCTTGTTCACTATTAGCGCCCTGTCAATATCAAGGCCATCTTATTTTGGATTTCAAAGTAAAAGCCCTGTGAATTTTCAGTTTTGAACTACTCTTTCAATTACTTCAGAATGCTCTTAAAAGCAAAAGTCATATTTCCAAAGAGTAGTTGCATTTTGTATCAACACTATCAAACCACAGCAATTTGAAATTGCCCATATTTGACTGACTCTTTTAACGATTTCAAAATGCTCTAAAATGAAAAATAGCTGTTTCCACAGGGTCAATCCACCTTAGATCAACAGTATACAACCCCACAGTGATACTGTATCAATATCAAGTTATTCTGATGTTGCCTTCCAAAATAAAGGCCTAATTTTCAGCGATTTCAAAATGATCTCAAATGGAAAATTGCTGTTTCCACAGGGTAAATCCATCAAATAAATAAATATGTTTTTCTCAGTAGAAACTGAATGGGAACAAGCATTCAGGAACATAGTATGGGAAAAGTAATGCTCAAGGGTGGCTGTAGCTTAGGTGGTAGAGCAGGTCATCTACTGATTTGTAGGTTGGTGGTTTGATTCCTGGCTTCTCCTTGTCTGCGTGCCAAATTTTGAATGAATTTTCCAAAGACATATTGTTAAAAACAGTCCATAAACCTTTTAGAAAAAACAAAACCATGTTCAATAGCTATTCATATCTTATGTTAAGTGTGTTTTCCATTAAAAATGTACACTGGAAGTTTCCGGTAAGCAACAAGATTATAACTTAAAAGTCTGTGTATTTTTTAATGATGATATATCAATATTGTTTTAATGATTTATCTTTGCTACAGTTCATCAATGCTGTGAATCACACTGTTTATCTCCTTAATCCTGCTCCAAGTTCATCAGAGGAGGAAGACTCTAAACTCGCTGCACGTAAAGTCAGGTAGTTAGGCTTTAACACATTTTGTTCTACGCAAATAGGCTTTACAAGTTAGTTTACTACAACTGCATTTTCGTAGAAGCTTTTTGTTCCTGGGCCCACAATGCGTGTTTCTCTGTTGGCGTCCTCTTGGCCAGGTCTCATTTGCAAAATCCTTCAGTACGGTTAAATAAATATTATCAGGTAAACAAATTATCTAGACAGTAATTCTGATGGCAAAAGAGCCAAACGGGACAGGCCAATAAATAAATAAATAAATAAAAATTCTGTATAATTCTGAAAAATATCTTTTTTTTTTAGATTAGGAAATATGACACATACCAAGTTGTATTCTGTTTCGTAAACATTCTGCTTTGTAATAATGTGCAGTGATTACTTAAAAATGAGGAGAACCTGCCACGCAAAAACAGAATAGGTGGACATTAAATGGAAGGGAGGTGTCTTGACCCATCCAGTGCAGAAGGACGGCTTCAGCTGTGGAGTATTAGTGGTGATGGTAAGTGATGATAATATACATTTGTATATAGCTTTGTGCCATGGTCAGAAGAATATCCACATCCATAACAGTTGCTGTAATAGATATGAATACATCTAACACTAAATTTCACAGTATACTGCACAAGTGATATATACCTAAGTCATGCAGATTTTGTGACATACTCTTTAAAGGATGTGCAAATATTGAGGCTGCACAGCGATTGCAGACAGTACTTATACTTATACTTTAAAGAGAGCAAGTCACAGTCAGGAATTATTTCCTGTGTCATAATGGTGCATTATCAGCAATCTCATTCTCTCACTGAGCACGCTCTGGTGAATGGCTAGCACATCATGATGCAGGTGGTATGTATTGACCAGCATTGTGGTTAACTAGGAAAACATCCACATCTCTAACAGCACCTTACGAGACTGTAGGGCCACCCTGTGGACTCACTTTATTGAGTCTCTGTGGCACTAGCACAACAAAGGTTGGGACTCTCCACAACATTTTTATAGAATATACAGAGTATTGCCCAACAGATGTTAAAGAAGTCAGCTACCCACACATTGGAAGCAGACTATAACTAATAACTAGTAACTAGAGATGTTCCCTATTTCCGTTATTCGTCATCTTCAAAGAATATACATGGCTCTGGCCCTTACTGTAGAGTGCAGTGTTGTTTTTAACCCTGCCCACTTTGTTCTCTATGTTTACAAGGTGTATCACATATTTATTCATCCACGATGTCCATTTCAACAACCCTGTACTGAGGGTTAGAAGTTACCTGGTGTTCATAAAGACTTAAGTCTATTTATTGCCCTTTGTTTTTCATACTGTTTATGCAAGATCACAAACATCAGATATTTTATATAGAGTACAATTGTGTCTTTTCTTTCACAATTAAAATGAGTATTTCTCTGTAGATGGCACGGGCAGTGATGAAAGTATTTCCAGATTTTCCCGTCATGAAATTTAAAACCTCAAAAGAGAAAATGGCAGAGGAAAGAAAATTGATGGCTGTGGAGATACTACAAGCATCAGGTTGGTTTGGGGGTGAATAATAGAGAAAATGTGTGTGTGTGTGTGTGTGTGTGTGTGTGTGTGTGTGTGTGTGTGTGTGTGTGTGTGTGTGTGTGTGTGTGTATGTATTTGAATGTATATGTGTGCGTGTGTGTAGACTGAAATGTGTTAATCTGTTAGTAGTATTATTATAGTACACAATAGCACTTTATGCTGTGGTCTAATCGATAGAAAGTTGTAAGTACAAAGTTTAACATTTACACAAACTGGCCTTCAAACGAATGTCTATCTAGTGTGTTTTGATTCTGTATTTTAGTTTTTGACACTAACAGCAACTGTGCCATGTGTTCACTGACCAAGCCACCTGGATGATGAACTGGGTGAGTTGGTGGGTATTTGAATTTCTCAAAAATGTGTAAAAGTCTTTGAGTATAAATGTTTTTTTTTTTTGCGTTGTCTGTTTGATTTTAAATAGATACAATGTGACACCTGTCAAAGATGGTACCATGAGCATTGCCTTGACATGACCAACGATGACTTTAAAAAAGCAAAGGCAGAAGCGTGGAATTGTCTCCTGTGCTGTTAAACCACAGACTTATTGGATGCTTGTGTCAAAATATTTGAAGATGTACTCTGTTGTCTCCACCAAAGTGATAATTTGAGCAACATAATACGGCGAAACGTTTTCATACATATCTCATCCACATTTCCGTGATGTTGTCATTTACCTTTAAAGCACCTTTAATGTTATCATGACGGCACCTCATGGACTTTGCAATTCACTCTACTTGTATTGAGCTGTTCCCTTTTTCTGGGATTTGTTTTCAAAGATAAACAGATTTACCTATCTTACTTTTATGAAAATGGTTCTATTTCATAACATAACAAATACAAAGAAAAGATTGTGTCATTAATATGTAAAGACAAGAAATCCACTTCAGTACATTTTAATAAAATCAGACTGACTTAATTTTGATATGGAATCACTGTGTGGTTGTATACTATTGATCGAACATGTAGTCATCCTGTGGAAACAGCAAAAATTTATTTAAGAGCATTTTGAAATTGTTATAAGAGTTAGTCGTATGTAGGCAATTTAAAAAGGCCTTTATTTTGGAAGGCAACATCAGAATGACTTGATATTGACATGGTATGACTGTGGGGTTGTATGCTGTTGATCTAAAGTGGAATTACCCTGTGGAAACAGCAATTTTCCATTTTAGAGCATTTTGAAATCACTGAAAGTTTGGTACGATATGGGCAATTTAAAAAGGCCTTTATTTTGGAAGGCAACATCAGACTGCGTTGAAAATTCACTGGGCTTTTACTTTGAAATCCAAAATAAGATGGCCTTGATATTGACAGGCCGCTAATAGTGAACAAGCCTAAATTATGTGTTATTATGTTCTTAAAATATCTGTTAATTCACTCGAAGTTTACTTTTATTTTGATATCCGGTTTCCACATCCCTTCCCTTAATACTTTGAATAGACGGGGAACCGACAATAAACTGCAGGCTGGCTTGACACAAGTAGGAATTCTGGGAGGTTCAAGTCTGGTAAAAGCTAAAAGCTACAAGTATTTAGTCGTTTATTAAACCTGCTCCTTGGAGTTTTACGCAAAGTCATTATGGCTGTTTATCATTTAGTTTTTCATCTATTTTTAAGTTCTAAATAACTTTATCTTTTCTGCTTTTTTCTCACAGAGATCATTCTCAGCTGAAGTCTAACCCCAACCCTAACCAGTATCTCCATCAGACGGGCAGGTCCCATCAGTCCCACGTCAACAGCTGTATGATCCGGGCTTTCTCAGCAGAATAAAACCTCACCTGATGCATCAATACGTCCTAATCTCAGAAAAAAGCTTCTACATGTGTGAAAACAGAAAAGTGACCTGGTTCTGGTGCTAGAAGAGCCCAAACCTGAGTTGTTTATGTTGATGTTTATGTATTTAGCAGACGCTTTTGTCCAAAGCGACTTACAAGAGATAATCACATCTAGACAAACTTTATGTCGCTGGAAAGCAGCTGTCTGGACTCTCACCTTCCTCCCGTCCTCCTCCACCCTCCAGCCCATCGACTGGATGACCACCCCAATCCCGGTACAGCTCAGAGCTCTCCTCTTGGGAAGGGTAACAACACACATGCAACAAGAAGTGATGCAGTAGTGAGGAGGTGCAGGTCACAACCCCAGCAGCTCCACCACAACACCTCTCATTCAGTGGTGTCCATGACTGATGGACAGAGGGTCTCCTGTGTTGACACCAAGCCCTTCTAGAGTGGACACGTGCTTTTAAAATTCTTGCTGTGCAGTCCATGTTGTTGCACCCTCCAGGTTTCAAGCAGAAATAATCTGGTTCATTCTTCTGAAACCACGTCCTCCTCCTGTGCATGAGCTCCTCCTTCCTCAGAGCACAAAGGACAGAGGGACTGTCGGTGAAAGAGGCAGGATCCGAGACATTGGACAGAAAGATGAGACCGTTGAAGCAAAATGCAGGACAGCGACTTGAGAGCCGAACTTCTCACAGTCTGAAGATGGGTCTTCAGAACTTTTAGCCAGCAGATCCAGATGATACATTCCTGATGCAGAAAAGGCGCTTTTTCTGTTTACATGTGGAAGAAAACCGAGGGGAGATACACGTGAAGTATCAGACAGTTAAATCCAACATGGTTAAGGAGACGCCTCGTCGGTCCTAGCCCAGAATCAACATCTGACCAGGCCTTTGTTCAGCCACAGAGCCTCCATGTTTAGGACAACTTCCTTCGTCTGAGAGCTCTCCAAATCAGAATCTCCCCTCCTCCAACAAACAGAGAGAGAGAGAGAGAGAGAGAGAGAGAGAGAAGAGAGAGAGAGAGAGGGGAGAGAGAGAGAGAGAGAGAGAGAGAGAGAGGGGAGAGAGAGAGAGAGAGAGAGAGAGAGAGAGAGAGAGAGGGGGGGGGGGGGAGAGGGGGGGGGGGAGAGAGAGAGAGAGAGAGAGAGAGAGGTCTGCAGGAGGAGCTGAAACAATAGACCAATCAGCATCACAGAAACCACCAGGAAGGCTTGGAAAAGTTTCTGTCCGTTTCATTCCTGTAGAGAGGACTGACCAAAGAAAAGCTGAAACTACAGGAAGAAATGAGCATCTGACTGAAATATTTCAGATCCATGTCATTTCAACACTCAGTTCTTCAAGTAAGTTAAAAAACAGAACCCAGGTGTGTGTATTTGTGTTGGGGGGGGGGGGGGGGGGCTCTATGGTCTCCTAAATGGCACAGAGAAGATCAAACAAAAGGTAACCCTTTGTATCCCTCAACAAACCCGAGTGAACACAGAAAGTGGTAGATGTTCTTTTCTGCGAGTGTTGTTGAACTTCTTTGGGATTGTTTTGATGGAAACTAAATCAGGGGTGGTTCTTAACCCTCCCACTGTCCTAATGGGTGTGACCCCGCGGGGAAAGTTGACCATTGAGCAGGGTTGATGGTTTATTCCTTTGGTTTATGTGGCAGGGGTGAGGAGTGAGCACCACCTCACCCCTGCCATGTGGACCCAAGGGATGAACCATCAATCCTGCTCAACGGTCAACTTTCCTCGCGGGGTCACACCCATTAGGACAGTGGGAGGGTTAAGATAACAACTGTAGATCTTGATCTGGTACAAGGAGAAAACGGTCCTACCAGATCGCCTGACCAAGCGAAGGTTGAGGAGGGGGGATGAGGGGAGAGAACGGGTGAAGCCCTCCAGCTTCCTGGCATCGGACTCGTCTGGGCTGATGCCAGTACCACCTGTTGGAAAGAAAGTGAAGGAACAGATGCATTATAATAAAAAACACAGCTGTCACCATGGAGGTACATGTGATACTGACCATTGCTGGTAATCTTCCGTCCTTTACCTCCCAATAGCATCTTCAGACTGTTTCGGAACATGGCCTTGAACAGCGGCGGATACTTCCTGTAGACAAACCCAAAATGACTCATCAGCTCTTCTGACAGGTGACTGATTAGGTCCAACTCAGTCTGACATCTCTGTAATGCAGTTTTTCCCACAGGATGAGTTCTTTTAACTGCCACCTGAGAGATTGTGTACTTCCTGTTTACCACTGACACCACTTCCTGTTTTAATATGTGCCCACTGTTTCCCCTACATAAGCTCAGGCGTGGCGCTGTGCCGCGCATGGCCATCAGGACATGGGTGTATTAACACCCACCATTTTCTGATGAGGAGGATAAACACCAACACCTTTGGAGGTGGTGGACGCCCTGAGTGGAGAGCGGTGGTGGCGGTTCACCGTTGGGATGTGATAAGCGCGGGTCCACTCCGTTGTGAATTAGTTTTGACCCAGTGGAGCTCCCGGCTCGTGTCAAGTTGGGCTATCTTATAATGGGCCATTCCCATCTGTACCGGGTCGGCCCGGGCCGGGTAGCGTAGGTTGTTTACGTATCTGGGTGGCCTGGTATTTTTCCGGGCCAACCAAGGCTCATTCTCAGCCCTCTTCTCGAGGGGGTCTGCTTCAGGCCGACCAGGGCCAACACACCCACTGCTGACAGCAAATTCACACCTTCCATTAGAGCAAGCCTCTGATTGGTGGGTAGAATCAGCCCACATGGGCTTAAGACAAGGATGTGTGGAATCAACCGGGCCAGGCTGGGGCCGACTGGGGCTACCCGGCCCGGGCCGACCCAGTACAGATGGGAATGGCCCAATAGGTTCCCAGGTAGGGCCTATGAGGAGCCTCCCTTGAGGTGCTTTAAGTGTCAGGGCTTTGGTCATGTGGCCGGAGTCTGTGTGGAGGGGGTGAGGTGTTGGCGGTGTGGGGGATTGGGGTGACCATGAGGGCAAGCTTTGTGATCTTCCGCTCCGCTGTTGTAACTGTGGTGGGGCTCATCAGGCAGCTTATAGAGGACGTGTGTCTTACAGGACAGCAGTGGAGGTGGAAAAGTATCCGGCAGAGTGTGGCTTCTACGCTGAGGCGGTGCGTTGTGAGGGGGTTCAGGGTGGTGGTGCATCGGGGCCTTGTGCTGGGTCCCAGTCAACTGGTGGTGGTAGTGAGGGATAAGAGACAGTTCCTGGCACTTCTAGTGGAGGCATTGTGGAGGGTGAAGCATGTGGCTTGTGGGTTCGTGTGCTTGTTGTGTATGATGGGTTGTGCAGACTCGGTGGTGGTTGCTGTGGCAGCAATTCGCTTTTCAGGTGTCCAGCCTGCCTACCTCATAGAAGAAGAAGTTGTGTGTTTATCTATCCAACGGAGGGCGGAACCAGGATCCAGCTGGGGAAATTCCCAGTGGCCCGATTTGAGGTTGGTGTTTTTTTCAGGCCAGTGTTACTCTGTAGATCACCTGCTGCTAACCCTAACCCAACAAGCTTCTGCTCCTAGAAACACGTTCTAGCCAGACTGTTATTTAGGACTCCCTCAGCTGACATCACTTGGTTTGGCAAGAAAAAAACACATTTTTCTCACAAAAATGACTCTAAAAGCCTAGATAATTTATGTATGGGTAAAAAAAAAAAACGTTTAAAACCAATTTCCACTATGTGTCTCTAAACATTGGTTCATGGGAGTCTCTAACTTGCAATTTGTTCTTTAAACTCTCAGATGCTTTTTTGATTAACATGTTAGCTCCAGTTTTATCAATTCAATTCTTTTTCCGGAGAATTTCACTCTGAGAGGAGAGGAGAGTCCTGCACCCCCCACCCCAGTCGTGTTTGTGTTAGGAACTTTTCTCATGTGGGTCAACAAAAGTCACATCCAGCATGGCAGCAAGTCATGGAGCCAAACCAAGGAAAGGAGGTGTGATAATAGCAGGAGGAGCTGAAAAAGGTAAAAACACAACATGAAGGTTCCCCATGCATGGGCGTCGCACCCGTGGGGGATGTGGGGGTTTCAACACCCACACTTTTCCAGCCGTTTAGCTCACCTCCACACCAGTCTGGTTTCTCTACGTCACACTCACTCTGTTTGCCTCATCTCCTTCTTCCCCTCCCTCTCCTGTTTCTCCTTGAAACCTGACATCGGCTGTCGGGTTTAAGGAGAGCAGGAGAGGGAGGGAGGGAAGAGCTCGACTGAATTCATAATTTTACATCTTGACATTAGCTGTACAAACTCTGAGTTTGATAAAGTGACGAACAACAATTTGCAGAGGTTTATAACAGGCGCGGCGCCAGGTTTTCATTTTTGGGTGGGCCACGGTAATTTTGGGTGGACCTTAAAGAGCAAGTCACCCCCAAAAAAACTTTTTTTGCTGATAAACTAAATAAACGAGTGTCTAATCGTGCTGCAGACATATGTAGTCAATAATTTGGCACTTCAGTGCATCTTAGTTCAAATTTAAATATTCTGCCTAAAACTGGCAGCGTTGTGCTGTTGTCAGGTAAAAACTCTGCACTGTATTTTAATTTAAATCTAAGAGGTATGCTATGATGTAAACTGGTACATTATGATGTCACAATGCTGTCGTGAGCCTGTGTGTGTGTGTGTGTGTATTTGTTAGCAGCTCCACCTTCTCGGTCTGCCAGGCAACAGCATTTGTTGCATTTTCAAACATGAAGTGGGAGTGGAGTTAGACTCTGATAGGGGTTGACTTGCTCTTTAATAAGCAGTGACTTAGTGAAGCAGGCAGGTCGCGCTAGAAAATTTCGTTTAAAAAGATGTCATAAATGTTTTCCCTCGTCATTTTTATTTCTAAAATATGAAGTAAAAACTCACAATTAAATTTCCATGCAGAAGCTAACGCAGGAAATTGGTGTACGATCTCAGCTCTAAAGCCGATGTTCATCCACATACGTCACAGGTCACATGATCAGGAAGAACATCCATGTGTTAGGACAGCGGTTCCCAAACTTATTTAGCCACGCACCCCCTTCTATGTCCCGACCATGTCGACGCCCCCCCCCCCCCAGCCCCCACATCAGGGCATGGCTATATATATATATCAATATCAGACGTCAAGCTAAACAGTCACTCGACAGACGGTTAAAAAAATGTGATCGACCTTTTTCCGGAGTCACTGGCTGGAGCGGACCCGACTTTAATATGTCATCCCAAAATAGAAGCTAATATCTTAATTTGACCGTGAATGAAAAATGTTGTTAAAGTTTTTATCACAGAGGAGGCAGCGCTCATTTCTGCCTTCAGTCTGACGGCGCGCCGGAGTTTGCGCAGCGTGCACGCTTATTGAATCTGTGTGTGTGTGTGTGTGTGTGTGTGTGTGTGTGTGTGTGTGTGTGTGTGCGCGCGCGCGCGCGGCACAGCTCCATGAGCCGCTCCAGTCACCGCGTCTCGTTAATGGCGCTATTCAAACCAATGTTGTAAAATTACTCCTGCCCAGCCCAGATGTGCTCACTTGTGCACCCGTGAGCCGTGGTTCCGCTGGACCTCTGACAGACGCACTCTGAACTTCAGATCTTCAGCGCGCTGCTAATAGCCTGAATGGGAACCATTTCCTGATTTATTTTGTTACATCCACAATGTTCTGTGTGTGAGGTTTACAACGTCAGAACACCTGCATGAGACAGGGTGTTAATTACAGTCTGCCAGAATGACTCACCACCTTCAGATTCCTCCAACACCATTAAAAATGATCAAATACGGAACATATCGACGTGCGCAGGCCAGAGTGCTGAAGCTCGGCGCATTGTTATTATGAAGCTAGGGCACATGTGGAAGACACACACACGCGCGCACGCACAAAAATATACTTGTTTTCAATTACGTTTATTGGGCCCACTTACTTTTTCTTAGGCCCACCCACAAATGAGTTTCTGGCTACGCTAATGGTGACATATGACAGACTTCTCTGAGCTCCGCAGCCATTACACTTTTCACCTCGCGCACCCCCTAGCGGCAGCCCGCGCACCCCCAGGGGTGCGTGCACCACACTTAGGAAATCCATGTGTTAGGAGATCATTTTGGGCCGCTGCTGTAAAAAAAGTGAGGCACGAACCGGAAAAGCTTCTGCCGATCACAATTCAACAACGGACTATGAAAGAACGGATAACGATCAAAACGCGCGGATTCTTCCTGATTAAGAGGTGAGTCTCCGCTTTGTTTTGGTTGTTTTGGCATCTACATCATCCTAGCGCACAACATTCTGTGACTCTTAAAAAAACTGTGAAAACTGAAAAACGCTGGCAGCGACGGGCTTCACTGATCAGGAAACGGCTGGCAGTGAATGAGTTAACATAGTTCTGGGAGAACATGATTATGATTTATGGATTTTTGTAGTCTGACGTTTGCCAAGGAGGACTGTTGACTAAAGCTTCAGAAAAAGACCATAGTATCAACCAACAGCTCTTCCTGTTGACATTCAGCAACAACATCATGGAATGAATGAGTTGTTTTTATGAAGCCAACTCATTCATTCATTCAAGTCATCTTTTATGCCAATTAATTTTAGGCGTAACAAACTTTGCTCAAATAAAAATGATCAACAACAACTCGGGTTATTGCCGATCACCCAGCCTGATAGTGATCTGTTGCTCCGTTGCAGTAGGATCATTAGTTTGGTTCAATTAAATTGGACTTTCAGTGCAGCAGATTAGGAAGGACTTACCCACACAAAGAGTGCATAGCCTATAGCAGGGCTGGTCAGTTCTGGCCTGGAGGCCCAGTATCCACCATATTTTGGTTTTAGTATTTTAACTCAGCTTCAACACACCTGGTTTCAATCAGCAGGTGATTAATGGGCCATTCCCATCTGTACCGGGTCGGCCCGGGCCGGGTAGCCCCAGTCGGCCCCAGCCTGGCCTGGTTGATTCCACACATCCTTGCCTTAATCCCATGTGGGCTGATTCTACCCACCAATCAGAGGCTTGCTCTAATGGAAGGTGTGAATTTGCTGTCAGCAGTGGGTGTGTTGGCCCTGGTCGGCCTGAAGCAGACCCCCTCGAGAAGAGGGCTGAGAATGAGCCTTGGTTGGCCCGGAAAAATACCAGGCCACCCAGATATGTAAACAACCTACGCTACCCGGCCCGGGCCGACCTGGTATAGATGGGAATGACCCATAACAGGCTTCTGCAGAGCCTGATGAGCTGCTGCACTGGTGATTCAACCACTGAATCAAGTGTGTTGGAGAAGATTAACCACTCAAAAGTGCTGATACCGGCCCTCCAGGCCCGTGATTGAATAACCCTGATCTAAAGGCTCAAAACCATTATTTTCCCTTCAAGTCTCAAGAAAGTTCAAGCACATTTAAAAAAAAATCAAAGCACCTCTTAAAACCTTTCGAACAGGAAAAACGGAGGCAAGAATTCTATGGTGTCAGAATTCTGCCATATCTCGTGCACACGTATTGTCCACATTGCGCGTGGAAGTTAGAACCTCCACGAGTGAAGATATACATGGCGAGGAGGTCATTTGTACACTGAGAGGGAGCAAACTGTGTCTGTGAGCACACAAGGATGTGCACAAGTGACAAACCTGCGTGCGCGCGTTGGCCAACGAGCACACAGCAGAGGAAAACATGCGTGCGGCAGCCTCACTGCACGTGTGGCAGCCTTTCTGCGCGCTCGGTTTCTGATTCTGCTCGCTCAGCTGTTGGGAGTTTTGGCACTCTGGAGGCGTGCAAGAATTAAAGTGCCAGAAATTGAGCACTTGAACTTTCAATTTGAGAGCAGAATTTCATATCAAGAGACCAACTTTTTAATTTCAGAAGAAGATTTTATATTATTGCTCTCAAAACTTGTAATGCTTGCGCTCAAAATGTCTGCTCTCTTTCAAATTCACTCTGTTCTCCTTCAAATCTTTGTTTCTGCGCTCAGATTTAACCTTCTTACACTTGTCTTCTCACGTGACAACTTTTTCTCTGCACGGATCAAAACTCCTCCCACAAATCTGTCCCCTGCTATCTGCTCTCGCTCAAAACTTAGAAGTACAATCTCCTAGCAACCGCTCAGCCAATAGAAAGACTTGTGGGACTGGGCAGGAACAAACCTCTTAGGGGTGCGCTCGTTTTGATGCTCTGTGGATTTTCCTGTGTGGCTGCCACATCTGCGCACTAACAGCCTGGCTAATACCCGCCCTGATCTGGAGCGGGAGTTTCACCTGCACCTGCAAAATGGACCAGAACCAACAAGACGCTCTAGTAAGTTATTTTTCAAGTCTACTAGCTACAGTTTATTCCAAAAAATTGTTTTGTTATGCTACTTTTTACGACTCCTCGCATTTAATATTGCAACAGGGGCACAGCTAGGTGGATTAGGGTCGTACATGGAATAAAATGTCCTGTGTTTCATCCAGGAGCTGGGCTCGAGTTCAGGGGCGGCGTTAGGCCCGGCTACTTGGGCTGAAGCCCCGGATCTTTCATGAAAAGCCCCGGATCTAAATCGCGGAAGTAACATGCAATACCAAAGTCCAACAGAGAGGGCGCAGCTGGCAGTAGTTTGTATACAGCCTGCCTGAGCCTCCACCACTGAAGAAGAAGCCCTTCAGCAGCCGGCTACTTCTACACTCTGCCTGAAACGCATGAGTGAAGATGGACATAAGGACGTTTTTAGACCAAAAGTACCGCGACAGAACCCCAGCTTTGACGAGACTGGTGCTGACTCAGGTTTGTGAGTCTTCTTTGAAAATATTTGTGGTGCTGCTGGTTTGCCTAAAGTTAGCTTACTATCAGGTAAAGTTGTTGGAGAAAGAAAGGGAATATTTACTATCTCTCACTAAACACTAACAGGAACAATACTCTGCCCTGAAAATGCTTAATATGTAGCTTCAGATTAAAAATTATGTGGTACAAGACATATATGATGTTGACTAGTGCGTGTCACGTGTGTGTCCGCGCGCGTGTGTGTGCGCGTGCGTGCGTTAAGCCCCGGATCTTCTTCAGTCCTAAATCCGCCCCTGCTCGAGTTATGAGGGGCTAGATATCTGTCAGGGAAAGATCCAGTTGGATAAGTGAATGAAAAAGGATTGTTTTAACCAGCGCAGTAATTCTTATCTGCCAGCAGTCTGTCTGCTTTAGATGAGAATAAACCATGTAAGTTAATGGGAGGTAGTAGCATTTTGCGTGCAAAACTGTGTAAAATTACTAAATTATGATACCAGTTATTCCTGTTTAGCTCAATAATCATGTTGACTGCAAATGAAAAGTAAGAAGTAACACATTTGCAGGAGCCAATTTAGACAGTTGACAAATTTTCACTTAGGGTGGAATATCCCTTTAAATCAAACTTCAAACATGCACGTAAGCAATATACAGAATATTTTAATTACATTTCATGTTAATCATTATTGTTTACTTAACACTGATTGTTGGTCACTGATTTTAAAAATGTCTTTAATAGATTTCATGTCCATTGTGTGATAAAGAATTTACTCAGGAGTCTATACAACTGCATGCCAGCTTTTGTGGTGAAGAGGAAGAGGACAGGTGCATGTCTTTACCCATGCACGTTGTACACAACATGTTATGAGAGTTTGTTTCCACATCTGAACAGCATCATACTGGATGTGGATGACTCTTCCAAGCACTTAGCTGGTTTGAATTTTTACAAACATTTGTGTTAATGTGTAGGTTTTAAAATAAATAATAATAAACACAACATTGTTGTCAATAGCTTATCAGATATCCTGAAGTTCCTACAAGAAAGAGTGGACAACACTAAAACATTTAACATTAATGTGACAAGGGACGACATTTACCAGAGAGGTCTGAAACAGCGGGCCAGACAGAAGCAGGCTTCCCCAAAAACCAGCTAAGTGTTTCCTTTATTGGAGAACAAGGCACTGATGAAGGAGCACTACGCCGAGAGTTCCTAACCGGTATGTATTCCTTGCTAATGTCAACATACCAACTTTGAATATAGTTGAAAATGGCAAACTGTCTTTTTTTTCCAATAGAAATGATGCGAGGCCTTGAGCTGAACTTATTTGAAGGATTTAGTAAGAGCTGAACCTGACATATTCTAACACATCTCACAGTGACATGAGCTCAGAGTTGCTGTATATTTGTTTTAGTTTTTTAATGAGACGCCACCTGGTTGTTCAGCTCTGAAGCTCGGTCCTGCTCTGAAACCTGTTGATGCAGATAGCTTTGGTTTGCTGTTAGATAATTACAACATCTGTTTTGCAGCTGTTGTGAAAGAACACCAAAACATAAAACCAGGAGGCAATAGAAGCATTTGTGAGGTAAAACTAGCCCCCGGCCCATTGTGTTGTGTCAGCAGAGGTCATCAGGGTCAGGGTCACTACAGCCTCTGTATGTCTTCAGTCAGGGCTCTGACTAATACCTGAGTAGGGTCAAAAGTAGGCAACACTAACCAGTGTTCTGTGTTTGCATGTGTGTTCTGACTATGCCATGCAATCTGAGATTTATCAGCTTGTAAAAACTGGTAAATAAAAAAACTACTAATCAGCATATATGACGTCACAGCAGAAACTCCTCTCCCCGCGCAGCTGCTACTGACCATGTGACCAGAATCATTGGGTGTTTCTCCAAGTTTAATGCTCCTTCTGTCGTCCTAGAGCAGGGTGTCAAACTCAAACTCACACGGGGCCGAAATGAAACTCTGGGACGAAGTCGCGGGCCAAACTTAATTTTTTTTTTTAAGTGACGGCAAATTTGCACATTTTCTTTATCAACATAAATGCAATTTAGAACTTTTTTATGTGGAAACAAACTTATTTTTGCATTAACACTGAATGTGCAATAACCAAATTACACACGAGCAAGTCGGTTTTAAACAAACGCATCAGTGGTATTCATTACTTGTGGTATATTCAGCATTTTTAAAATCTATTCAGGATTTATGTTTTCTTGTTTATTCATTTTTCTTATTTTTTATTCTTTTTTCTCCTGTAATACGTGTCATCGCTGCTGTGACATCTAGCTTTCCCCACTGAGGAACAATAAAGGGATTTTCTATTCTATTCATCTATCTGCAGCCTTTCCACTTCCTGTTTACTGTAGGTTAAATCTTTTCTCACGGGCCAACAACAAAATAAAAATATCATTTTATCTTAAATGAAAATGCAACATCTCACCTGTTAACTTTCATGTTTTGGGGCAGAAAAAGAGCATAAAACCAACATATTTAAAGCTCAGTTTGCTCCACTGGTTTACTGTGATGCTCACCGGAGGAAAAATAAAAACTACAGCAGCCACAGAGCCGTGCTGGTTTGAGCGTGTCGCTGCCCACTGGAGTTATATCAGCTCTGTCTGGAAGTGAGTTGGAAAACTTTCTCTTTCAGTCGTGAACACATTACTGAGCGGTTAAAATCTCCGTTTCTGGGCTTCAACGTCGGCAAATAGCTGAGTGAACTCGGCACTGAGTGAGAGGAGTGTTTAGTTTGTCCGAGACAGCAGACACTGGAAAAACCACAAAGGAGGGGGAGCTTCGGCTCCGCCTAACGTCGCAAAGCATCATGGGAAATGTAGTCTTTGCAGTAAAATCGGCCAGCGGGTCATTTGTAATATATTTTTGATATTTGTCTCGTGGGCCACATAAAAATGCTCCACGGGGCTTGAATCTGACACATGTGTCCTAGAATAAAGTGCAGTCGCTGAACTCAAGACATCTGTCACGTGCGTGTCTGGCTTGATGATGTAAATTTGTTGAGACTTGCAGTTGTAGTCCTCAACATGCTTTCACACAAAACCTAAAGTCATTTTATCCCATGTTGAAAATCAGCGTGTTCTTGGCATCAAATGTGTTTTTAAAATTCACAGAAATCACACATAAAGTCTGTGGGATCAGGACGTAACTCATATCCTGTCAGAGACTCCTGTTCCTTTTTTGGCCAGTAGGGACCCATGGAGCTGAAGTAGATGGGCGTGGCTTAGGCTCGCTTTTGGGTTCAAACTAAATAACAAACCAGGCCAAACATTTCATTTCTGTTGTCAGTAAAAAAATAAGTAACAATTATAATTTCACACGTTAAAACACACTTAAATGCAGGAAATGACATCTACTTCATCCATTCTGTCACCCCAACCCGCATTTTTATGAGCCTCACACTGCTGAACACGACTGATCAGCTGTTCTGTGTGGCTTTACAGATTCTGCTGCAGAGGCACTTCAACATGTAGTTTGATCCAGCATGACAAAAAACCAAAATCTGAAGAATGTTAGCATCTTCACACCTGGCTCATGCTGAATCTGGTGATGCTAGTGCTCCTATTAGAGTTATTATTTAGAGATTACCCAACTGTTGTTGATGATCAGACGCTGCGGGTGAAATCTGAGTCACGAAGAAAGCTGATGTAACTGCAGTCTGATCTGTAGGAACCATGAAACCACAAAGCTGAGGAGATGTGGGAACCGTAGTTAGCCCGAAGCCAGGAAACGTGACTCAGAGACCTACGTGTTGTTGCAAGAATCTCTTTATCTCTGTAAAACACACACACACACGCACACACACACACACACACACACACACACACACACACACACACACACACACACACACACACACACACACACCATCTGCTTGACTGACCTCCTTGTTTTAAGCATGCCAACTAATACTTTTTTTTTTTACTTTAGCCATCATTACTTATTTCATTTAGTCCATTCTGTTGGTTTTGCTTTTACTTGTGTCATTTAAATCTGTTGCTGTGGTTTTGATTAAAGATGGTTTGAATCTGTTGATTTTATTTTCTCGGCATAAATCATGGCCAGCAAAGACTCCAACATTAATCACCAGAAGGTCCCGATCCATCATCTAGTTTGATTTGGTCTAACGTCTGATGATGTTCTCCTGACACCTGACTATGTCCTAAAATGGGTACTGTACAGGGGTTCTGTGCTAATCTGGGACCCTGGTTGTGTTAGCTGTGTTCATGCTGAAGAAAAAGACCATTACTGTACGGATCATTAATCAGTTGCGATCTAAATACTCCATCATGTAACATAGAGAGGGAGAGGTGCCACATCCAGGTGAGGGGTCCTGGAGCTAAAGCGTACCGCTGCACTGAGTGGAGCAGACATCATGCAAATTCTATTCAAATAAGCAACCTGCTCCACCTGTTCCTGACAGTCTGGAGTTTCATCAGAACCTCACAGAGACCCAGATGCTCTCATTGGTGGGTAAGCATGCTAAAACACCACCAAACTAGTCCGGGCCAAAGATATGCATGAGGTGACCTCACCTGCTTCATGTGAGAGAGAAGAAAATGGCGTGGGCTGTTTACGATCCAGAGATGCCAGGATGTATTTGGTCCTGGATCAGAAACAAACAGCTGCACTCTGACCGAATGAACCCTGAGCATTCATGAAGGTAACCACAGCTAGCCTCTGTGTTTCTGTTATGTAGAAAACAGCTCAGGCTGAAGCTGGGTCCGTGTGAGGAGAGGAGGGGGTTCCACAGGAAGCTGCTGGTGGGACAGATGCAGGTGATTCAGGTGGTTGTACTGGCAGAATATCACACACACACACACACACATACACACACACACACACACACATTGACTTCCATTCATTGTAGTGACTCCACTGTGCCTAACCCATACGTTAACAAATGAGGTTCTATTCCTAACCCTAACCTAAACTAACCTAAACCAAAAGTTCATTCACACCAGCCTTTATGTGCTGAGCATAGCGTGGACCAGCAGCATGTCCCCACAAAGTAAAAATGTCCACACGTCACAAGTTAAAGTTTCAATGTGTCCACTTACCCCCCCCCCCCCCCACACACACACACACACACACACACACAGTGTGTCTGGCCTGTGGGGGCCTGGCCTGTGATTTATTTAGTTGAACCAATCATGCAGGATGACTCATCTAATTAAACTAGTGAATGATAGGTTGAGGTTTCTTGGTGGGAGGGGTGCATGCAGGGGGGGAGGGGAGTATAATCAGACCAGGGTTGGCCCATCCATGAACAACACGGGGAAGCGGATTAATATGGATTACATCCATCTGTACCACTGCTATCAAGGAAAAAAAACAGCATAGAAATAAACGCTCTTTGTTAGCGGGCCGTAAACAGAACCAGCCAAAGTCCCAACAAGAGCTCAGATCCACCGGCTGGCTTCAGGACACATCCGTGTGGGGTGCCATTGTTGAGGTTAACAATGGAAGAGGAGACAACCTGGACTGTGGTCTGTCCATCAGGAAGTTTTAACCCCAGTTGTACATGAGATCCAGTCCAACAGCAGTTGGTTCACTAGTAAATGGCCTGCTTTTGATACAGCGCCTTCTAGAGTCCTGGTACCCCCCAAGGCACTTTACAACACAACCAGTCACACGCACACACACACACACACACACACAAACACACACTCATACCCTGATGTGGATGAGCAACAATATAGGCACAGCTGCCCTGGGGCGCATTGACAGAGGCGAGGCTGCCGAGTGCCACCAGCAGGCAAGGGGGGTTAAAAGGAACACAGGTTACTAA